>NC_036647.1:6832201-6833219 GCF_002806865.2 Cucurbita pepo subsp. pepo | reverse complement strand
CCTTATAAAGGGTGATTTGTTCTCCTCCCCAACCAATGTAGGACATCACAATCCACCCCCCTTCGGGGCCCAGCGTCCTCACTGGCACTCGTTCCTTTATCTAATCGATGTGGGACCGCCCCCAAATCCACCCCCCTTTAGGGCCCAGCATCTTTACTGGCACACTGCCTCATGTCTATCCCCCTTCGGGGAACAGCGAGAAGGCCAGCACATCATCCGATGACTTGCTCTGATACCATTTGTAATGNGTCCTCTTTGGGCTTTACACCCTTTACCCTTAAGGCTGCTAGGGGAAGGTGTCCTCTTTGGGCTTAAGGTAGGGGAAGGTGTCCTCTTTGGGCTTTTCTTTCCCTTTCGGGCTTTTCTTTCCCTTTCGGGCTTCCCCTCAATGCTGCTAGGAGAAGGTTTCCACACCCTTATAAAGGATGTTTTGTTCTCCTCCCCAACCAAGGGTGTTTTGTTGTAGGTTTCCACACCCTTATAAACACACCCTTATAAAGGATGTTTTGTTCTCCTCCCCAACCAAGGGTGTTTTGTTGTAGGTTTCCACACCCTTATAAACACACCCTTATAAAGGATGTTTTGTTCTCCTCCCCAACCAAGGGTGTTTTGTTGTAGGTTTCCACACCCTTATAAACACACCCTTATAAAGGATGTTTTGTTCTCCTCCCCAACCAAGGGTGTTTTGTTGTAGGTTTCCACACCCTTATAAACACACCCTTATAAAGGATGTTTTGTTCTCCTCCCCAACCAAGGGTGTTTTGTTGTAGGTTTCCACACCCTTATAAACACACCCTTATAAAGGATGTTTTGTTCTCCTCCCCAACCAAGGGTGTTTTGTTGTAGGTTTCCACACCCTTATAAACACACCCTTATAAAGGATGTTTTGTTCTCCTCCCCAACCAAGGGTGTTTTGTTGTAGGTTTCCACACCCTTATAAACACACCCTTATAAAGGATGTTTTGTTCTCCTCCCCAACCAAGGGTGTTTTGTTGTAGGTTTCCACACCCTTATAAAC
>NC_036647.1:6823151-6831545 GCF_002806865.2 Cucurbita pepo subsp. pepo | reverse complement strand
GGTTTCCACATCCTTATAAAGGGTGATTTGTTCTCCTCCCCAACCAATGTAGGACATCACAATCCACCCCCCTTCGGGGCCCAGCGTCCTCACTGGCACTCGTTCCTTTATCTAATCGATGTGGGACCGCCCCCAAATCCACCCCCCTTTAGGGCCCAGCATCTTTACTGGCACACTGCCTCATGTCTATCCCCCTTCGGGGAACAGCGAGAAGGCCAGCACATCATCCGATGACTTGCTCTGATACCATTTGTAATGACCCAGATCCACCGCTAGCAAATATTGTCCTCTTTGGGCTTTCCCTTTCGGGCTTCCCCTCAAGGCTTTAAAACGCGTCTGCTAGGGGAAGGTTTCCACACCCTTATAAAGGGTGATTTGTTCTCCTCCCCAACCAATGTGGAACATCACACAAACCTTAAGATCATTAGCATTTCAAGCTAGTGACCAAGTTATGATCAAGTTAAGATTAGAACAATTTCGATTTCGTTGGAATAGGGACCAACGACTAGTGCGGAAATATGAAAGATCAATTGAAGTCATTGAGAAGGTCAGAAAGACTTCATATAGTCTCCAACTACCGACAAGGATGAGAATTTACCCCATCATCCATGTAATCCATGTAAGTAACCTAAAACCGTATCATCCAGACGACGACAACCATCAATGCAACCAAGTGACACGACCTCCAATTACGATGAAGGACTCAAGTTAAAAGGAAGTAGAAGAGATTTTGGCCGAGCGAACCCGTCGCATTGGCAAACCAAAGCACAACTTGCAGGAATTTTTAGTTAAGTGGAAAGAACTTCCAGAAGAAGAAATCAGTTGGAAATGTGCCGACGACCTGAAGACAGCCACACCTCAGATTGTAGAGTTTGAAGAAATGAGACGGTTGACAGAGNTGTTTTGTTCTCCTCCCCAGCCAGGGTGTGACATCACAATCCAATATTGTCCTCTTTGGGCTTTCCTAATATTGTCTTNACCAATTAAGTGGGGGAGGATGTCACGGTCATGCTTGTCCAAGGCGTATATTGCCGATGGCCGCATGCCTGTCACAGTCCTACATTTTCTACCGTGCGGCGTCGTGATCTTGACACGCTCACGANCTAGCCGATATTGTCCTCTTTGGGCTTTCCCTTTCGGGTTTCCCCTAAACNTTTTCTACCGTGCGGCGTCGTGATCTTGACACGCTCACGACTAGCCTTGAGGGAAATTAATCTCCATATATATTTTTTGCCCCAGCTTTGTGGCTTCGTTGGNCGATGTGGGACCGCCCCCAAATCCACCCCCCTTTGGGGCCCAGGGTCCTTACTGGCACACCACCTCGTGTCTACCCCCCTTCAGGGAACAGTGAGAAGGCAGCACATCGTTCGGTGACTGGCTCTGATACCATTTGTGACGACCCAGATCGCGTCTGCTAGNACATCGCTTGTGCGGAATCCAAGCTTGTTCGACCACACACGCCACCTGCGCGTGCATGTTCAATCGTCTGCGACACATCCGACTTGCCTCTATGCTAGGCCACCTCTTTTGGCTCGACCTTGCCTCTGCTCGGGCCAAGGTCTCTCAATACAACGTCGCATCTCGCCTTGCAANTAAAGGGTGATTTGTTCTCCTCCCCAACCAATGTAGGACATCACAATCCACCCTCCTTCGGGGCCCAGCGTCCTCGCTCGCACTCGTTCCTTTATCCAATCGAAGTGAGACTGCCCCCAAATCCACCCCCCTTTGGNCGGCCATCATAACTCATTCGGTCATGCCATCGAGAATGGGCCTGCATGTCATTCATCTCATCGGGACTTCCCGAACATCCATCCATCTGAGTTCTATTGAGGCATAGGCCCTCTCGTGCCCATGCCGAGTCATTTACGGATACCGTACCGAATAGCGGGTGCATGTAGCAACTTCCAACACGCGGGTTAGGGCGCAATACCGGCACACCCGTGCCGTCCGGTACTGTCCTTCAAAAACCCATTTCAAAGGAAGTTGCCCGAGACACTCGTCTTGGCAGGCTCGCCCACACTGTGACACACGTATGTGCCACAGGGTAGCTCACTTAGGCCATAAGGCCCAGGGGTGGTGGAGAGCTAACTCCATGGTACCACTATAGTACATTTTGAGCCATTTTCATTCTACCAGGTGTAGACATGATTTTGGTGAGGTGTCATACGGTGTCGTGCATTGTCTGACCGATGTCCGATTAATACCAAACTTGGCGAGCATTCATATTTCATATGGATGGACTTATCTCCCAAACCGCATGCCCAAATTCCTTCTGAAACCCCAACTTTTGAGGTTAAGGCCCGGGGCCCTACCCAACCCTTCAACAAGCCTATCTTGCCCTTCATGTCTATTCTGACGTCTCTGTCTTGCTTATGTCTCAACATGTCTTCAATGCCCACTTTGCGTGGTGGTGTATTGGATGATGCATCGTCCTCCTTGATCGCATCATGACACTCTTCTATATTGGCCCACATATGGCCAAATGGGCGTCTCTTGAGGGACACTACTTTGCTTGTCATGGCGTGAGGGTCACAACCTGCTCTCTTCATAATATGGTTGTGACATCTGTTACACGCCGAAACCTTTGCCTTGTACTACTTTACCGCTTTCATTTAGTGCTTTCATGTTGTATTGTTTCCTTCTTGTTTTCTTTAAAAGTTTGACGTTTCAGCGAGATCATGGCTATGCCTAATAGACATGAAATTGCCTCAAAATGTACTATACGGGGATGTGACTAGTTGTCAAATTCTCCCTACCCGAAAAATTATATACTGTTTAATTCGTTGTTGTTACCTTTTTACTTGCATGTTGTATAACACCACTCTGAATCTCTCTCTCATTCTTGCTTTCAAAACTTTTTTTCTAAAACCTCTCCCCCTAGCTTTCTAAAATATTCTCTTGAAATCGGGACTCGAGATTTATATACATGTTTCCCAACCGTAGGCAACGTGATCCGAAGTTGGCTTGACTCACTCAATGCTGAGAGTGAGTGTCGCACAATCGTCAAATTCGCTACCTCAAAATTGCGATTTTGACACTCGGCATGATCACCATCATCATCATAGTGTATGCGTCCGTACCCATCATCATAAAAGGGGAAGTATCCTGATGCTTATGTACAATAGCTTACGAAAAACGCTATCATAGGCTTTTTATAGCATTTTTCATATGTCGTGACAGCCCATCTTATTAAAATTCTGGGATTTTTTTTTTTTTTTTTTTTTTTTTTTTTTTTTTTTTTTTTTTTNTTTTTTTTTTTTTTTTTTTTTTTTTTTTTTTTTTTTTTTTTTTTTTTTTTTTTTTTTTGTAGCTATAATGAATGTTATGATAGACTATGAAGTTATAGCTTATATACATTGTTAAGTAAACATTTTATAGCACTTTTATTAATAATATTATATGTTTAATATAACTAAAATATTGTGTTATCCTTAACTTATAATTGCATTTTTTAACCGTATAATATAATATTTATAGCTTTATTTTATGCTGTAATAAAGTTATTTAGTAATTTATAATAATTATAATTATTATAATTATCTTAATAACCTTTTCACAACATTTATTTTTCATTGTATACATTGTAATAAAATTTAATCAAAATACTCATTATTAACTAAACACACATGAAATACATAACATACTAAATGTCATGACTTCAATTCATAATTGAAATTTCATAATCTATTTACTTTACAAATTAACGTATTCAATAATTTTCTATCTATTTACTTTACAAATTAACGTATTCAATAATTTTCTAAAATAAAAATGTTATTCAAATGATACAAGATAAAATATTCTCTACTGTCTGGATTGTTGTTCAACATATGAGAGCTGCTATGATGTTAAGGCTTTGTATTGTAAGTCCTTGTCGTCTTTCCTTTCGTCTATGAAGTATACTTTTACAAACTATTTAGTTACCATAGTAGAACACACATTTTATAAGATAAGATGTGATTACAAAATGTATAATGAACAACAAAATTTGTAAGATGTGATTATGAGGTGGGTATTTAGTAAAGTTGAGAAAGGAAAAATCCAACACTAAATGTAGCAAAAAAAAAAAAAATAATAAATAAATAAATAGAAACCAGATTTCACTATTACTCTTAACCAGCTAGAAAAAGGAAATTTTTTACTCCATTTAGCCTTAAAATCATAAAAAATAAAAAATAAAAAATAAAAAATAAAAAATAAAAAAAGATTATAAAGAAAAGTGAAATCTAAACTCTAAGAGTTTCCAAATTTTGATTTAAGGAACCCAATATATGTACAATCATTAAATAGAGAAATCTGTTAGGTTGAAATTTAGTGAGTTCAAATTTAAAAATCAAAATTCTTCCGAACTAGAAAGAGGTTCTCAAAGTTCACTTCAGTCACGTTCCAACCATAATAAAAAAAATTCACATCATTCAAACGAAGATTAAACTTAGAATCGAATCAAGTCGAGTATCTCTACACCTCTACATCTTCTCCTACCAAAACCACTTTAAAATTCAAAACAATCATAAATAGAGAAAAGTATAGAGTAAGTGACCGTAAATCCATAGCTGAACATCAAGAATTTCAAATATAGCAACCAATCTCGATTACCTAAATACATCTTTGGAGACTCCTGGTGCGAAATTTCAAAAACCTCTTCGCTCTCCTTATCTTCATCTCTCTAAACTTCTAAAAAAAGATAATTAGTAACATATAAGTAGATTGAAAAAAAAAATGAAAAAAGAATTTTGATGTCACACAAGGAAAAAAGTTGTGAAATGAAATGGACAAAAACAAAAACCAAAAGATGAAGTGTAGAGATGAAGGGTAGAGAAATGAAAAGGGCTGGGTGGGAGTTAAAAAAATTGTATAAAAAAAATATATCCCATGATGCTCAATTTTTCATAGCTTTTAGTTTAAAATGTTATATTTAAATGATGATGTGATGTTGTTATAGGATGATGTGATAATGTTATGTGATTACGTGATGACGTTAGATGATGATGTGTTGATGTTATATGATGATGTGATAATGTTATGTGATGACGAGATGACGTTAGATGTATATGATGACCTGATGACGTTAGATAATGATGTGATGATGTTATATGAATGGCGTACTTAGTATGCTTGATGCACTTTATGGCAATGTGATGATTGCATGACGTTTACCTTAATATAATGATGTTTTCCATATTGAGCATGCTATGATGATAAGTGCAATATTGCATCATGTCGTTAGATCGACATAGGACACAACCCGAAAAGCATGAAACTGATATTAATATAAATATCCTTATGTGTTACCTAGAGTAACAAAGAGATGAGACTAGAGGGTTGAGTCAGAAGAGATGTTATGATGGATTTAGAGGGATCTCATGTATATTGTATGTTCATAAGCATTTCCGGAGAGGTGATGAGTGCAGACGTGCACAGTACGATGATGAGTGCGAATGCGCACAAATGAGGGTGTTCATGAGGATTTAGAGGGACCTCATGTATATTGTATGTTCATAAGCATAGGGCTACTTCCCGTAGAGGTGATGAGTGCAGACGTGCACAGTACGATGATGAGTGCGAATGTCACTACAGATTAGCTTGACCAGAGGGTCCAGGGGGTGTGTAAGCGCCCTGGAGATTCACACTCACACGTGTGAGTCGTGTGTAAGGAAGTACTACACATCCAATTTGTCCGAGACTGGAGACCACCCTTACGATGATTAGAGATGGTCCCTAAATCATGATTGCATGTGTTTGCATTTGCATGGCCTTCTATAGTCGGGCCACTTACTGAGTATTCTTTGAAATACTCAAGCCGTGTGCCACATCATTTTTCAGGTAAAGGCAAGGCACATTTGTACAGAGGACGGCGGCATTGCGAGCAGAGACTGTGGCACGTGCATAGGGTAGACTCATATTTAAATTCCTAGTCTTAAGTTAGAATAGGTTGGGCACACTTGTATGGAGGACGGCGGCATTGCGAGCAGAGACTGTGGCACGTGCATAGGGTAGACTCATATTTAAATTCCTAGTCTTAAGTTAGAATAGGTTGGGCACACTTGTATGGAGGACGGCGGCATTGCGAGCAGAGACTGTGGCACGTGCATAGGGTAGACTCATATTTAAATTCCTAGTCTTAAGTTAGAATAGGTTGGGCACACTTGTATGGAGGACGGCGGCATTGCGAGCAGAGACTGTGGCACGTGCATAGGGTAGACTCATATTTAAATTCCTAGTCTTAAGTTAGAATAGGTTGTTTTGCATTTGATTGTCTTAAATTATTTTGTATTTGTTTTATTTTCTATAAATTCCAGTATTTCCTATTTAAACACATGGCTGTCTTTGGGAGAGAAAATTGTTTTAAGCAGTTTTCAAAGTTTTCATTATAAATGATGTTCATGTAACAGTTATATTTCTGCATTACAGATGAGCATGAGACATTAGTAACGACTCAGAATACGTAAAAATTTAGAGTCGTTATATAAGGTATTATTTTTTTGTGGGTACAAAGGCATGCAACCGTGAGAGAAGGGAAAAAGGGTTGAGACTTATATAACATAGGCCAATAGTGAGATATTAGGGATTTTTTGTTTACATATTACTCAATATCCAAGAAATGCAACAAAGAGAACATAGAGAAATACTTTCCTCTTTTACTTGACCTCACTAACATACCAAAGCAACCTATTTGCACAACTACACTATATGCATCATAGAAGAATAAATCATTAACCTTAAAACCAATGCAAATATGTGAGGGCAGCACTAACTCCGTAGTTTGTGAAGGTAATAAAAGCAGTTTGTTGGACAATTTTGTTATTGGAAAATTGGACACTTTTTTTAATCTCCAATTTTCATACAACCTAAATGAGACGTGGGCACAGTACAAAAAAGCTCAAATTTCTTTCCTCTAGGCTGGTATACTTCCTATCCCATTTAAAATTCAAAGCATTCAACTTACTTCCTCTATGTATACTTCCTATCACATTTAAAATTCAAAGCAACATACATAGTCCTTCTCTAGTATAATTGCAATAAAATTAAAACAAACATAACTTAGGTGTCTCTCTTTCTTTACATTTAACAAATCAATTTGCTCAAATCCCGACAATCTTACTTAATATTCCACAAAACTCTCTTTCCTCCAAAACTAAATTATATCAAATCCCCACTTAAAAGTTTAAAGTCTCCAACATTATTATAATTATCCACTTTAATCATTTATATCTTATCAATCTCTCACTCTCAATCATTTCCCTTTCACCCCTCTCCACCACTCGAAGCAACTCCCAATTGCTTAATCGCTCAGTTATAGTAATTTAGAATGTGCTCTAGATATTAAAAACATATTGTTGTGTCCTTTTTATATCAATTTGTCTTGTGTCTATATCTATGCTTCTCATCCAAATAGCCAATAGTATGGTAACTCCTGATTTCCTCTTCATTCCATACCGCAAACCACACATGCCCTCCTAACACTTAAGTGAAAGTTATTCTACAACAATGGTTCTCCTGCATTTAAATGACCCTTAACTCTATTTTACATAACTAAATAATCAAATTCAAGAGTGATGCATCAAAATCAAAAGCCCCACATCTACATCTATCAACAACCTCAGAGTAATCAACCCCTAAGTAATATGTATCACGTTTGGTCATCTCAAGCACTAGGCTTCTAAACGGAACAATAACAAAGGAAAAAAAAATTTGATTAAAATAAAAAATCTTTTATAAGGGGAGTCGTACCATGCATAGGAAAAAAATAGGAAGGGCACTGAAACGACCCTAAATTTCCACATACTCAGAGTCGCTATTAACGCCTCATGCTCATCTATAATGCGGAAATATAACTCTTACATGAACATAGTTGATAACGTAAACTTAAAAAAAAAAAAACGTTTAAAACAACTTCTTCTCTGGAAAACACAGCCATGGTCTTACGTGTTTAAATATGAAATACTGGAATTTAGAGAAAACAAAAACAAATACAAAATAATTTAAAACAATGAAATGCAAAACAAACTATTCTAACTTAAGACTAGAAATTTAAATATGAATCTACCCTATGCATGTGCCACAGTCTCTGCTCGCGATGCCGCCGTCCTCCGTACAAGTGCGCCTTGCCTTTACTTGAAAAATGATGTGGCACACGGCCTGAGTATTTCAAAGAATACTCAGTAAGTGACCCCACTATAGGGACCTATCTCTAATCATCTTAGGGGTGGCCTCCAGTCTCGGACAAATTGGATGTGTAGTACTTCCCTACACACGACTCACACGTGCGAGTGTGAGTCCCCAGGGCGCTCGCACACCCCCTGGACCCTCTGGTCAAGCTAATCTGTAGCGACGTCCGGAGGTCAGCGGAACCCCATAGTGTCATGCGCCTCATGAACACCCTCATCTGTGTGC
>NC_036647.1:6815205-6821350 GCF_002806865.2 Cucurbita pepo subsp. pepo | reverse complement strand
TTTTTTTTTTTTTTTTTTTTTTTTTTTTTTTTTTTTTTTTTTTTTTTTTTTTTTTTTTTTTTTTTTTCGTTTTCTTGTTTTCATTTATTTATTTATTATATATATTTTTTTTTTCTTTCTTTCTCGGGTCGTTACAGGCACATCTTGTTTCCATCGGTAATCCTATTTCAGAGCCTTCTTCGGCATGATTATGCAACCTAGGTCAACATATTTGTTCTTCTTCACCTCCGTTGGGCCGAGAAGCCAACTCCTCCGCATTTCGTCCCGTTCATTATTTTTTAATTGGGCCCTTTTCCTTCTTTTCTTTCGTAGTATTATTTTAAAAATGCTATCCTAAAATGCTATGAAAGGATATATTTCTTGTAGCGGTGTACATACAAAAATGCATGAGGTCGCTATGGTTTCTCGTCTTTATTACGTTTTTATGACACAACCCTAGTTTCGTCCTTATTAATATTAGCATTATATGTGCATCAGCTTTCTATCTTAACATCATAAATAATCTTTTGAAGGGTTGTGTCCTAGACCAAGTTATCGACATAATGCAAATTGACATTCACAACATACAACATACATATCAACTGAATATGGAAAATAACGTCATAGTAAGAAAAATAACAACATGCATCGTCATCATCCTACATCGTTATCATAACGCTATTGAAATACGCCATAATCATCATAACACATCATCAAACATCATCATACATTATCATATAACTTGTGCATGTCATCATACATCATAGATCATACGTCATAATTATAAAGCATAAAAAACATGTGTCGGTGCCATTAGGCATGTGTCATCATACAACAAACAAATATCTAGGCTATCTTATAGTAAGGCTACTTACTTGGTAGGCCTTAGACGTCGTTATCCCTAATTTTAATATATTAGCTCTCGTTCCTTGAAAGCTACTCCAAGTGTCGTCGTTGTTCGTTTCCTATTAGGTTGTTCATTGCCTTTTGTTAGTATTCACAATTATAACCAAATTTAACTTATAATTATGAAATAAGGTATTATCATGACCTCTATTACCTTAATAAGGATCAAAATTAGCTTCTTAAGGGTAAAACATGTGGGGGTCGGTGTCCAATTTGCAAAACCGAGCTGTCTGAGCCATTTTTTAGCCGAAGGACTACACGAAGCTGAGCTATGAAGCCAATAAGTGTTTTTCTGTATGCCTGATATGTGTAACCAAGGAGAGTGATGCATTTCAATATTGTTCACGGGTTGAGGCACGGGATCGGATCAGGCAGATCGGGTAAGTGGGTGCTGTAAGTAGATTGGGTCGAGAACTTGGTTTGGGATTCGAGTTAGTGGGATGCAGGTCTAGGTTTGTAGTGTGACAGTAGGCAAAGATCAACGGATGCGCAGTGGATTATGAGTTGAGTTCGACTTGGATTCAGATCTGTTGGATTCATCTTCTTTGCCCCTATCTATGCGATTTTCTGATTTCTTTCTATCCCCTTCCTGCAGCTGTTTCCGAAGTTCTTCTTCGTCGTTTTCCTCATCTAGCTCTCTGTTGGACCCTCTATTCCTCTTCCATGGAGTCTTATGGCTTGTAGATGTCTAAAATGAAAGATCCATGAGATTTCTAACAATCAAACTTCATCTCTTGCTATTGACGACAATGAACGTTTTTCTTTATGGTTTTTCTTGCTATCGAGGTACGTGGTTCAAACTTGCCAAAAAACATCTCGATCTCTCTTTATGGTTTTTCTTTTTCATTCTATGTTGTAGGTGCTCCAAGGGTGTATGGCTAGAGGCTACGTCGTTTGGAGGGTCGTGGGGCACACTGTGAGGGGCGGGGAGTGTGTCCTTATCTAGTGGGCTAAATTTTGCCATTGATCAGAATTCTCACGTCTACCGGCCGTCAATGCTCTCTTTTTTCCTTTTTTTTTTTCTTTTTTTTTTGTTTTACGTAAACGTTATGTTACAATATCTACCCCTTAAAAGAACTTTAATAAAATGGATTTTTATGTTATGTTATGCTATTTCATAAATAGGATTTTTATGTTATGTTACGCTATGTTGTATTATGTTATGCCATGCTATTCTATGTTGTACTATGTTACGTCATGTAATGTTGTGTGTTGGTCCATGATTATAAACTATGCTATTGTATGAGTATGCCATGATCTAGTGATATGTTGACTATTCCATAAAAACTATGTTATGTATGAAAGATTTGACAAATATTTTGTATGCATAAATTATAGACTCCTTATGTCATATATGGATGGAGATTGGACTTGCATCATAAATTTATGTCATGATTATAAGTTATGGAGACTTCATGCATTTTTGTGTGTCATATGCATGGAGATACATAAAGAATAATTGTCATTCCTTTGATGATTAACATACATGGTTTACCAATGTTTCAAAAGTATAAAGAGAATATGCTAACATAGTTTACATGGCGTGGCATATGGAGATTCATGCCTCATACAACATTGATATCACAACATAGTTCAATAACATAGCACAATGATATCATAAAACAACTCATAACATAACATAGCTTGTGTAACGACCCTAAATTTCCACATACTCAGAGTCGCTACTAACGTCTCATGCTCATCTATAATGCGAAAATATAACTCTTACATGAACATAATTGATAACGTAAACTTCAAAAAAAACGTTTAAAACAACTTCTTCTCTGGAAAACACAGCCGTGGTCTTACGTGTTTAAGTATGAAATACTGAAATTTAGAGAAAACAAAAACAAATACAAAATAATTTAAAACAATGAAATGCAAAACAACCTATTCTAACTTAAGACTAGAAATTTAAATATGAATCTACCCTATGCACGTGCCACAGTCTCTGCTCGCGATGCCGCCGTCCTCCGTACAAGTGCGCCTTGCCTTTACCTGAAAAATGATGTGGCACACGGCCTGAGTATTTCAAAGAATACTCAGTAAGTGGCCCCACTATAGGGGCCATGCAAATGCAAACACATGCAATCATTATATAGGGACCTATCTCTAATCATCTTAGGGGTGGCCTCCAGTCTCGGACAAATTGGATGTGTAGTACTTCCCTACACACGACTCACACGTGCGAGTGTGAATCCCCAGGGCGCTCGCACACCCCCTGGACCCTCTGGTCAAGCTAATCTGTAGCGACGTCCGGAGGTCAGCGGAACCCCATAGTGTCATGCACCTCATGAACACCCTCATCTGTGTGCTTTCGCACCTGTGCGCATACGCGCTCATCATACGGTGCGCGTCCGCACTCATCATCTCTAGGGGAAGTAGCCCTATGCTTATGAACATACAATATGCATGAGGTCCCTCTAAATCCATCATAATGTCTCTTCTGACACAACCCTCTAGTCTCATCTCTTTGTTACTCTAGGTAACACATACTCGTGGATATTTATATTAATATCATTTTCACGCTCTTAGGGTTGTGTCCTATGTCGATCTAACGACATGATGCAATATGGCACTCATCATCATATAGCATGCTCAATATGGAAAACATCATCATATTAAGGTAAACGTCACGCAATCATCATACTCATCATATTGCCACAAAGTGCATCAAACATATCAAGTACGACATTCATCAAAATATATATATATACTGAGTACATCATCAGGTATCATAACCCACACATCATCATAACTCATATACCGCATCGTACGACATAGTTCATACAACATCGTAACTCATACAATTTTTAGCCTATCATATAGTAAGGCCACTTACCTGGTTGGCCTTAGCCGAAGAATTCCCTAATTTATTTACGTAAGCTCCCGTTCCTCGAGAACTACACCAAATGTTGCCAAGGTTTGCTTCCTATCGCATCGTTCGTCACATTTTGTTAGTATTTCACATTTTAATTAATAATCCAACTAACCGTGTGAAAAACTGCTCTAAACGGTCTCAATAAAAATCGAATTCCATGTTTTCATTGTTTCTAAATTATATAGGATATAAAACTTAAAACTTAAATTAATAATATGTCAATATTATTAATATTTCAAGTGGCTTGAATAATTCAACATTTAATGTTATATCCTATAGATACAAACATAACAATTTCTCTTCTCTCACTTATTTCTCTTCTATGTCATATTTTAATTCTATTTGCCGTACTTGTCATTTTCAAACAGTTCTAACTTTCTTTTCTTTCCTAAAATCCTCTCTTTTGTTTTTTTTTTTGCCATTGCTATATCAACCCTACTTGCCGTTCTAACTTTCTTTTCTTTCCTAAAATCCTCTCTCTTTTGTTTTTTTTTTCTTTCTTTCAATTCTAATTCTATTTACCCTTTCAATTCTATATTCATATCTAATTATTTAAAAGCAATTTAAATTTAATTCTTTTAATTAGTTTCATTCTTTTAAAGAGTTTATTCCAAGGGGTTTAATTCTACTCACCAGATTTTCTTTAGCTTTACTATTTCCAAATCTAATCTTGCTCTTTGTGGAAATCTCTTTTGATTATGTTTTCCAAATTTGGTATTTTTTATTTTTATTTGATCTGTTTTCCAATCTTTCTCTCCTCTCATTTCCTTCTCTGTCTCATATTTTAATTTTATTCCCAGATTTTTTTTTTTATTTGAATATGTTTTCCAGATCTTTCTTTTCCTTATCCAGATTTTTTTTTTATTTGAATATGTTTTCCAAATCTTTCTTTTCCTTATCTTCCTCTCCTCCTTATCTATCTATTCCTTCCTTTGTCTGATCAATTTTCATGGACCTGGACCTAGATAGATAATTTATCATTGCAGAAGATAATTTCTAAATTTCTAACTGACCACCTCCTTTAATCTCTCCATCCATCCCCTAAAATACCTCCNAAAAAAAAAAAAAAAAAAAAAAAAAAAAAACAAAAACAGAAAGAAAATATTTTTCTGGAGGAACGGGAAGGAAGGCAGATAATGGAGAGATGGTAGAGAGAGATGTCATTTGAAAAGGTTAGTAGTCAGATTTACCTTTTTTTAATTTTTTCTCTTCCTTTCTGCAAAAGATATTAGCAATTATTTAGATGTTAGAAATTTAG
Organism: Cucurbita pepo subsp. pepo; assembly: GCF_002806865.2. Taxonomy (NCBI): domain Eukaryota; kingdom Viridiplantae; phylum Streptophyta; class Magnoliopsida; order Cucurbitales; family Cucurbitaceae; genus Cucurbita; species Cucurbita pepo. The sequence continues at coordinate 6,816,326 of NC_036647.1, read as the reverse complement.
AAATTATTTGCAATGATCTGAATTAGAAATTATCTGTCAGGGTCCATGAAAATTGATCAGAGGAAAAAAGGAATAGATAGATAAGGAGGAGAGGAAGATAAGGAAAAGAAAGATCTGGAAAACATATTCAAATAAAAATGAAATCTGACAATAGAATTAAAATATGAGACAGAGAAGGAAAAGAGAGGAGAGAAAGATTGGAAGACAGATCAAATAAAAATAAAAAATACCAAATTTGGAAAACATAATCAAAATAGATTTTCACAAGAGAGGAAGATTAGATTTGGAAATAGTAAAGCTAGAGCAAATTTGGTGAGTAGAATTAAACCCCTTGTAATAAACTGACTAAAACTAATTAAAAGAATTAAATTTAAATTACTTACAAAAAAGAATTAAATTTAAATTGCTTAAAATAATTAGATACGAAATAAAATTGAAAGGCTAAACAGAATCAGAGTTGAAAGAAGGAAGAAAAAAAAAACAAAACAAAAGAGAGAGGATTTTAGGAAAGAAAAGAAAGTTAGAACGGTTTGAAAATGGTAAGTACCCTAAATAGAATTTTAAAATATGACATAGAAGAAGATATGAGAAATTGTTATATTTGTATCTATAGATATAACATTAAATGTTGAATTATCCAAGCCACTTGAAATATTAATAATTATTGACATATTATTAATTTAAGTTTTAAGTTTTATTATCCTATATAATTTAAAACAATGAAAGGCAAAATAACCTATTCTAACTTAAGACTAGAAATTTAAATATGAATCTACCCTATGCACATGCCACACTCATCATCTCTAAGGGTAGTAGCCCTATGTTTATGAACATACAATATGCATGAGGTCCTCTAAATCCATCATAATGTCTCTTCTGACACAACCCTCTAGTCTCATCTCTTTGTTACTGTAGGTAACACATACTCGTGGATATTTATATTAATATCATTTTCACGCTCTTAGGGTTGTGTCCTATGTCGATCTAACGACATGATGCAATATGGCACTCATCATCATATAGCATGCTCAATATGGAAAACATCATCATATTAAGGTAAACGTCACGCAATCATCATACTCATCATATTGCCACAAAGTGCATCAAACATATCAAGTACG
>NC_036647.1:6811906-6812340 GCF_002806865.2 Cucurbita pepo subsp. pepo | reverse complement strand
TACAGTTGTGCCCAATTGTCAACTGTATATGTAACCTTCCCAGGTAGAAAGTATGCCTACTTGGTCAACCTATCTTCAACTACCCAGATCACTGTATAGCCTTTGGGCGTTTTGGGTAAACCTACTATGAAGTCCATCGCTATGTTTTCCCACTTCCACTCCGGTATGCTTAGGGGCTGCAACAACCCCGCCGCCTTTTGTCTTGGAGCTTTCACTTGTTGACAAACTAAGCACTTGTTCACAAACCCGGTCACATTCCTCTTCATGCTCTTCCACCAAAAGTGTTGTTTTAAATCTTGGTACATCTTAGTACCTCCTGGATGCATCGCAAATGGTGAGTTGTGAGCTTCCATCAGTATTTCCTTCCTTGAATCTTCTATTGCCGAAACACATAAGCGTCCCTGATACAATAGTCCTTCATCTGATGACTTCGA
>NC_036647.1:6800395-6809200 GCF_002806865.2 Cucurbita pepo subsp. pepo | reverse complement strand
GGGGCCATGCAAATGCAAACACATGCAATCATGATTTAGGGACCTATCTCTAATCATCTTAGGGGTGGCCTCCAGTCTCGGACAAATTGGATGTGTAGTACTTCCCTACACACGACTCACACGTGCGAGTGTGAATCCCCAGGGCGCTCGCACACCCCCTGGACCCTCTGGTCAAGCTAATCTGTAGCGACGTTCGGAGGTCCTGTAACGACACAGATCCACCGCTAGCAGATATTGTCCTCTTTGGGCTTTCCCTTTCGGGCTTCCCCTCAAGGCTTTAAAACACGTCTGATAGGGGAAGGTTTCCACACCCTTACAAATGGTATCAGAGCCAGTTACCGGACAATGTGCCAGCCTTCTCGCTATTCCCCGAAGGGGGGGTAGACATGAGGCGGTGTGCCAGTAAGGACGATGTGCCAGCCTTCTCGCTATTCCCCGAAGGGGGGGTAGACATGAGGCGGTGTGCCAGTAAGGACGCTGGGCCCCAAAGGGGGGTGGATTTGGGGGCGGTCCCACATCGATTGGAGGAAGGAAAGAGTGCCAGCGAGGACGCTGGGCCCCGAAGGGGGGTGGATTGTGATGTTCCACATTGGTTGGGGAGGAGAACAAATCACCATTTATAAGGGTGTGGAAACCTTCCCCTAGCAGACGCGTTTTAAAGCCTTGAGTGGAAGCCCGAAAGGGAAAGCCCAAAGAGGACAATATCTACTAGCGGTGGATCTGTGTCGTTACAGCTTGTATTGTAGCATAACTTATAGCATAGTATTAACACACATACACCAAACAATCATAAAACATGACACGTATAGGGGCCATAGAGCCTGTGTCATTCATATATCACACAACTTATCCAACGAAGCCAAAAGTAAAGCCACTTATATTGTTGGTCTACGCTAGAATCACTAATTTATCCTTAGTGCTAGTTCTTATTGGTCCTTTGCAATCCAATTAAACCTACACGGGCACATGAAATTAGGTTGAGACATAATAAATGATTGAATTCCTCTAATGATATTAATGAAATCTACGTTTTGCTAAAGAGTAATAAAAATTGACCAAACAGTAATCATGCTAACCTAAACGCCTTCGAAAGTGTAAAAAACAACTTTTGAATTAGCTAAAATGGTAGAAGGGGTCTGAAATCCTTCGAAAGTGTAAAAAACAACTTTTGAATTAGCTAAAATGGTAGAAGGGGTCTGAAATGGTTCAACGAGGTCCAAATTATGTTATTCGAGCTAGATAAGTCAAAAGGAGCAGATATTCAAGAAGGGCGCAGGTTGCAGGTGGGGTCGAGACATGGTTCATGTTCGAGTCGAATTACAAGTTAGGTCATGGATTAGGTCACTTTGAGTTGTTGATTGAGTAAGTTTTGGTCGTGAACCGAGTCAGCTTGAATAATGAATCAGGTCGTGGATTAGGTCCACAGTTCTTTACCAACAACTTGAAATATACATATACATTTGCAGGAGAATACAGGAGAGAGACTTACACATACGTACCACCTTTTTTTCATTTCTCTTAGTCTTTTAGTTTCATGATTTTGTTCTCTTCCTTTCCCCTACCAATCTCTCAAATGGGTCGTATTTCATATATGTCCACAACACACAATCCTCGATTGCATTTATCAAAACCAAACATAATGCATAATCATCCTATCAAAAGCTACACGAATCAAATCAAATTATGATTATTATACTTTTACTCAAGATATGGAAGAAGTATCGTTTAGCTATTGTTTTTGTGAATGGAAATGCACGACATTCTTCTTAGATTGTTTAGTGTCCTTAAGCAAGGTGCAATGATGTCGTTCAAGTCTACTACTTTGAACTTATTTAGTATTTACGTGCTCGAAGAAACTTGTATCACAATTTTTTCACAAAGACTAGATAATTTAATAATTCTACGTAAAATTATCAAACAAAATTCTTATATAGTCTAAATTTTGGCTTTCACGATAGTTTAAAACGATGTCATTTTAAGCTAGTTGTTTTGTAATGTAACAATTTATAATTTAACTTAAAACAATTTAATTAATGTTAAGAGAGTGATTAATGAAGGGTTTGTTTAGTTAGAAGTTGAAAGGATAATTAAGAAAGATGATGGGAAATGGAGAGTTGTCCGTACACAAACACATAGACAAATTGCTGTATATTCGAAAGTCAACTTATCAAATCCAAATAACATAACCTATACACAGAGACATTATAGAATCTTCAGAATAGCTATCACTAGCTCCAAATAACCTAACATGTGTAAAACAATTAGATTTGTAACGGGTCTGTGTTGAAAATGTAATCAAATTGATACCTAATTATGGTGAGTGAAATGACTATGGGAGATTGTAATGGGAGTGGAACCCATAATGACATTAATTAACCCATCTTGGCAATTGTATTGAAACATGATCGATCCAAACATGAAAGCTTCTAAAGATTGAGATACCATGGCTACTTTAATTTGGAAGCAAAAATCTTTCTTTTATTATTATTTCTTTTATTATTATTTGGAAGCAAACATGATCGATCCAAACATGAAAGCTTCTAAACATGAAAGCTTCTAAAGATAGAAATCTGACGTACCAAAATTGTCTCTTCTAACAATGATCCCTCATTTACTGATCAGATCGATGTAATATTGTATGTCTATCCCATTTTACCTTTTGTAATAAATTTGAACAGCATGGTCTTATATTTTGAAATCTTTTTGTATTTAATTTTGGTGCTATCATTCTTTAATTTGATTTAAAATTCATCGAATTGCCATCTTTTATTTTTATTTCATTAATTTTCGTCTTCTCTTTTTTTCATGGTTCGAGATTCGAAGTCTCGAAAATCATGTCGTAACATTACCCCAACTTTTCAAACTACTTTTGTGATTAGAGAAAAATTATTCCAGATATAGATGCCAGTTGTTTTTAAATATATGAATCGATAAATTTAGATTTTATTTTATTTTTATTTTATTTTATTATTATTAATGGTAAGATCAGACAAAAAGGATATAGATAGAATGGATTGGAAAAGAGATATAGGTAATTAAGTTTATTTCATTGATGGATGAGAGAGCATATAGAAGTATGCCTCCTCCATTTTATATTAGAGTAAGGAGAGGGAGTTAATTGGGTTGGACAAGCTTGAAAGATCTTAGTACCCAACGGCCAAAATGTGGAACAAAAACCACAATTTCATAGATTTGAGCTACCCATATGCCATTGATTTTAGCCTCCACCTCCAACCTCATGCGGTAGAGGATCCCACGAGGCAAGATTTGGATGCTAACAGAGACATAAGCTTTGAGCCTCAACTCGCGCCTTATCGACCTTGCAATTAATCGCACTGCAAACCGTGCAATTAGCAGCAGAAGTGGATTGGCACGATTCTCACCTGATTTGCAAACTTGAACTGCAAAATGATCTAGTTCTTCATTCTCACATGGTTTGTAATCTCCAAGGTCACAATCGTCTAGTTCTTCACCCAAAATATTCATCTTTTAACTCTAATGGATAACATAACTCTTATATATTAATGCTTTGTTATGTTTTGCTTTGGACAAACTATCTACTACCTTCACCATTATATAGACTTATGGTACCCCTCCTTCTCCCTCTTAAACTCCAACCTACGGATCAACATATATTATTTTTATGAATCTAATTCTTGTACGGGAATAGTGCTTTCATAGCTATCTCAAACTATCAAGCTTAATAGATAGTTTCGAATATAATTAAATTTAATTTAGGTCTCTAATATATTTATCCCTAATTCATCGATCTTAATGCTTTATATTGCCTTTAATACACTCAAACTCATCAAAACAATCTCGTGTATTAACATTTTCTTTTTCAAGTTTTCTAAATAATTATTTAAAATGTCATACATACAATAATCTAATGACAAAATTATACTATATATATATATTCCTACTTTTCTCCCTAAAATTAAATCGATGGATGTTATTTATTTATGATAAAACTCTTCAATAAAAAAGGTTACTTTATATTCTTTGACTAAAAAATAATATTCGAGATCTAAATATAAATTGACATAGATTTTTATTCTTTAAGTAAAGATTGGTCAATAAAGGTATTTTCTTTAAAGTATAAATTTTACTTTAAATAATGCATAGACTTTGTTCCCAAAACTTTAGCAAATTCTATTAGGTTTAAAATCCTAAATTTAAAAACACTTTAACATACTACTAGTTTAAATTTAAATAAATTATGTGACTTGAGGTTTGAAGTGAGCTCGGTTAAAATTTATGTTTGGAACATGTAATTTTAAATTCCATTGAAATATATATCATTTTAATATTTTTTTCCAATAAAATAAAGAGTTAAGAAAATGTCATATGTTTCGTTTCTTATTTTTTTAAAGATAAAAAGATGATTATTCTCTCCTCACGTTATGTTTGGAATGAATTGTAAGTAAAGCACATTTTCTACTTTACTATCACGGTAAAAATGAAGTGTATGCGTATGCTTTTATGTATTGTTTAATTAAATATTAAAATAGTTTAAATGTAATTAATTTTTTAATTAATTCTATTTTTATTTAGGTGATAAAATTAAATTTATTATTATTAGAAGTAAACAAATTGAATAAAAAGGAAAACTTTTTGAAGGGTAAATTTCATTGGCGTTATTAGACTCGATGCAGTTGTTACAAATGCCCTACCTATCTTTGACTATTTAGCATATGTGTTTTTTATTCTATGCACTCTCTTATTTTAGAGAATTGTAGAACATGCTCACCTAAAAAAACAACCGTTAGAAATCATGCTATCAGTGTCCACTCCTACATATGTGCTTCTTTTGTTTTACAGTCGAAATACTCTTATTTTGCTTTAACTACAATATTTTTCAATGATGTTATTGGTTAACCATAGAGTGAAGGCTGGGTCAGGGTAGTGTAACAATTTCAATATGAATATTTTATTTGACATTATTGTTCTGAGTATGCATGATTTTGATATCATCCATAAAGGACTTGCTAGCAGAGACTTTATGGATTGCAATACCCATTTAATGACCTTTAGACCCTCAATAGGAAAAGTTTCACATATAAGGAGGTTAGTCCTAAGAATACTTGGAGAATTATACCTGAAGCTAGAAAGTTGATTAGTCATGGTACACGAGTGTTTCTAGCCAATATATCATATGTCAGAAATGTTGGAATGTAACGACCCTAGATTTCAGCTACCTAAAGTCACTATCATCATCTTAATCTAAGCCTGCATGCAGAATATAGCTATTAAAACATCATCATTCAAGTAATAAATTTCAAACTAAATGTATTTCATCGATGAAAACACCACCGTAGTCTTATGTGTTAAAAACCTAATTTAGAAATGAAATTGAAAATGATAATGAAATAAATTAAAAAATAAAAAACATGAAATGCATTCCAACCTATTCTAACCTAAGTCTAAGAAATGAAATATGCTTCTAGCCTATGCACGTGCCATGGTCTCTACTTTTCGATATCACCGTCAACCGTAGGGGCCGTGAAAAAGATGCAAACACATATGCTAAATAGAGGCCGTGAAAAAGATGTAACACACGATCTTGGTATTTTGAAGAATACTCACTAAGTGATCCCACTATAGGGGCTGTGAAAAAGATGCAAATACATACAATAATGCTCTAGGAACCTATCATTAGAACATCCCAAGGGTGGCCTCCACTCCAGACTAAATTGGATGTGTAGTATTCCCTACATACCATCCACATGTGAGAGCATGAATCGTCAGGCTGTTTGTAACCCTAGACCCATCATAGTCGAGCTAGCTGTCCGTAGCGACATCCAGAGGTCAGCAGACCCCTCAGTGTCATGCTCGGCATGATCACCATCATCATCGTAGCATATACGTCCGTATCATCATCCTTAAAGGGAAAGTATCCTGATGCTGATGTACAATAGCTTATGAAAAACGTTATCATAGACTTTTTATAGCGTTTTTCGTACGTCGTGACAGCCCATGTTATTATAAGTCTTGGATATTTTATAGCATTTTTTTGTAGTTATAATGAATGCTATAATAGAGTATGAAGTTATAGTTTTTATACATTGTTATGTAAACATTTTATAGTGTTTTTTATTAATGCTATTATATGTTTAATATAGTTAAAATATTGTGCTGTCTTTAATCTATAATTGCATTTTTTTTAAAAGTTATAATATAGTATTTGTTATAATAAAGTGTTTAGTCATTTATAATAATTATAATTATCCTAATAACCTTTTCAAATCATTTATTTTTCATGGTATACATTGAAATTAATTATATTGTAATAAAATTTAATCAAAATACTCATTATTAACTAAGTACACATGAAATACACAACACATTAAATGCCTCGACTTCAATTCATAATTGAAATTTCATAATCTATTTACATTACAAATGAACGTATTCAATAATTTCCTAAAATAAAAATGTTATTCAAATGATATAAGATAAAATATTCTCCACTATTTGCATTGTTGTTCAACGTATGAGAAGTGCCGCTATAATGTCAAGGCTTTATATTGTAAGTCCTTTGTCATCTTTCCTCTTGTTTGTGAAGTATACTTTTACAAACATTTCAGCTGTAGAACAAACATTTTATAAGATAAGATGTGATTACAAAATGTGTAGTGAACAACAAAATTTGTAAGATGTGACTATGAAGTGTGTAGTTAGTAGAGTTGAGGGAAGGAAAAATCCACTCATTCCTTAATAAGTAAAATAGAAAGAAGATTCACTATTACTCCTAACAACTCAAATCCTAGATAGATAAAAGGAAAATTTTAACTCAATTTAGCCTAGAATCATACCAAAAAAGATTATAAACAAAAGTGAAATCTAAACTTGAGAGTTCTCCAAATTTAAAATCGTTAAATAGAGAAACCCGTTATGCTTATGAAATTTAATGAGTTCAAATTCAAAAATCAAAATTCTTCCAAACTAGAAAGAGGTTCTCAAGCTTCACTTTAGTGATGTTTGAACCATAATTACAAAATTTACATCATTCAAACCAAGATCAAACTTAGAATCCAATCAAGTTGAGTATCTCAGTATCTCTACATCTTCTGCTACCAAAACAACTTCAAAATTCAAAACAATCATAAATAGAGAAAAGTATCAGAGTAAGTGACTATAAATCCATATAAATCCATAGCTGAACATCAAGAATCTCAAACACAGTAATCAATTCTGATTGAACGTACCCAGTACATCTTTGGAGGTTCCTGGTCATTGTTGCTCTGCTAATCTTCATCTTTCATCTCTAACCTTCTTAAAGAAAATAATTAGTAAGAGGAGGAAAGAAAGAATAAAAAAAATGAAAAAAGAACTTTCATGTCTTGGGAGGAAAAAAAGAATTAGTAACCGCTGTTTCGGAACATGTAATTTTAAACCCTCAAGAGCATTATTGCATGTGTCTAGGGGTGCGAACTACCTGAGGATTCATGCTTGCACGTGTGGGTCGTATGTAGGGAAGTACTAACATCCAATCTAGTCTGGACTAGAGGCCACCCCTATGATGTTCTAAGGATAGGTCCCTAGAGCATTATTGCAATGTGTTTGCATCTTTTTCACGGCCCCTATAGTAGGGACACTTACTAATTATTCTTGAAAATACTAAGGTCGTGTGCTACATAATTTTCTAGGTAGAGGCAAGGTGCCTATGTACGGTTGATGGTGACATCGCAAAGTAGAGACTATGGCATGTGCATACGCAAGAGGCATATTTCATTTCCTAGACATGGGTTATAATAGGTTGTTATGCATTTGATGTTTTTTTTTTTTAATTTATTTCATTATCATTTTAAGTTTCATTTCTAAATTAGGTTTTTAACACCTAAGACCACGGTGGTGTTTTCATCAATGGAGTACATTTATGTTTAAAATTTATTACTTGAATGATGATGTTTTAAGAGTTATATTCTGCATGTGAGCTTATATTAAGATGATAGTAACGACTTTAGGTAGCTGAAATCTAGGGTCATTACATCCCTACATTTCTGACATATGATATATTGGCTAGAAACACTCATGTACCATGACTAATCAACTTTGTAGCTTAGCGTAGATGTAATTCTCAAAGTATTCTTAGGACTAACCCCTTTATATTTGAAACTCTCCCCTAGTGAGGGTCTAAAGATTGTTAAATGGGCATTGCAATCTATAAAGGCAGGGTTCTCTTCTAGCAAGTCCATCTTAAGGATGGTATCAAAATCATGCATACTCAGAACAATTAATGTCAAATAAAGGATTCATCTTGAAACTGTTACACTACCGGCCTTGACTCTATGGTTAACCAATACCATCATTAAAAAAATATTGTAGTTAAAGAAAAAATAGGAGTATTTTGATTGTAAAGCAGAAGAAGCCTATCACGACCTAAAGACTTCGAAAAACCAAATCAAAACTAAAAAGACGAAAACAAAAATAAATAAAATAAAATAGAAAATAAAATAGAAGATAAAAAAAATCCAATAAAATTTAAAACAAGAAAAGGAAGTCAACAACACAAAAATTAAATACAAAATTAAAGTCAAATATTACAAACGGGAAATACAAATATGAACGAAAATACAAAAGACTACAAATGTAAAAACGGATTGACACTCCGGAACGACACTCTTCTGTGACCGTGCAGCTCTTGAACACCTCCCCACCTCGACCAGTACCTGGAAAAAAAAAAAAAAAAAGAAGTAAGGTGAGTATAAAATTATACTCCGTATGTAACGACCCGGGAAAGAAAGAAAGAATAAGAATATATATATATATATATATATATATATATATATATATATAAATAAA
>NC_036647.1:6631863-6795957 GCF_002806865.2 Cucurbita pepo subsp. pepo | reverse complement strand
GCACAGGTGCGAAAGCACACAGATGAGGGTGTTCATGAGGCGCATGACACTATGGGGTTCCGCTGACCTCCGGACGTCGCTACAGATTAGCTTGACCAGAGGGTCCAGGGGGTGTGCGAGCGCCCTGGGGACTCACACTCGCACGTGTGAGTCGTGTGTAGGGAAGTACTACACATCCAATTTGTCCGAGACTGGAGGCCACCCCTAAGATGATTAGAGATAGGTCCCTATTCATGATTGCATGTGTTTGCATTAGCATGGCCCCTATAGTGGGGTCACTTACTGAGTATTTCTTCGAAATACTCAGGCCGTGTGCCATATTGTTTTTCAGGTAAAGGCAAGGCTCCCATGTACGGTTGACGGTGGCATCGTGATCAGAGACTGTGGCGCGTGCATAGGATAGTTGCATATTTAAAATTCCTAGTCTTGGTTAGGATAGGGCGTTTGCATTTCATTCATTTATATTAATTAATTTGTAATCGTTTTATTTTGTCTTTTGAACTCCAGCACGATGTTTGAAACACGTAAGTCCGGCAGTGTTTTCCAATGTTTTAATGTATTATGAAGTTTTAAATTTTTCCGCTAATAAAGGTGAGCATGCTTAGATTTTTATTCTACATTTGAGATGAGCATGAGACGTTAGTTGCGACTCTAGATATGTGGAAATTTAGGGTCGTTACACCGTAAGTAACCAACTTGTAGGCTCTTAATTGCATCCAAGTTTTAGGAGAGAACCACCAACTATGCTCTAGATCCTAGAGTCTTTGTACTCTCAGTACACAGTTCGAGATAGAAGGACTTAACCTTTGAAGCGGTATTCAGCATTTGAGGATGAGGTGCTCCCTCATAAATACATGTACCCCACGTACAACCCAGCTAGAATTAGTCACCGCATGGTCAACGTCCTTCCATAGAACGGACTCATCGTACAGGCAACCTTGACACACCCGCGTGACCAACATCTTACTATAAGATAGATCCCCATGCAGAGTAGTCGATCTACGACTGAGTAACACCTCTCTAACTGGCGTCTAGCCTAGCTCAACAATACCACACCGGAGTAGGAAGAGAAGTGGAGTATCTCCCATAGAAAGTTGGAATTTTTAGCTTTACTCCCCCGACTCCTCTTTCTTCTCCTCTCTCATACTGGTACTCCCTCTCAATTCTTTTTGGTGCTAAAATTTCTCTACCCCTTCTTCTAACTCTTCCTCTCCCTCTACAGACATCTCTCCCTCCCCTAGGACTATGTCCCGCTAAAAGGGTGACATTGTCATCTTCTTCATTTTCAACTCCTTCATTCAAGAGTACTTCCCTCCCTTGAAGATTACCTAAGGCTATTTCAATTCGCTCCATTCGGCCTGTCAATGTACTAATAACTTGATTCAAACAAGTAATTGTTTCGACCTGTGCTTCTCTCCACCTAGCTTCATTGATCTCCCCTCCATTTCCTCCGTCTTGGTTCATGGTTGTACAAACAATAGTGGAATATGTTTAGGACCTCTGTTGGGATTTATGCCCTAAAGCCTCGTAATTAATTATTTAGTTTTTAACAATAATTTATATTATTTTATTTGTAATTTAATTGTTATCCATTGTATGAAAATCCAAGGTTATTAATGTAATCTTGAACAGTATGTGGTTGTCATACAAGAGGATCNACTCGGCTCGGCGCAAACGGCTCGGGCTTCCTCCAGTGACGCTCCGGCGGCTCAAGCGGCTGTTCGGCTCGGCTCACCTGTTTTCAGCCCGGTTTCCNCCTAAGTGAGTTAGGAACTCCTGCCTGTGAGCGCTTGTCCTTTAATTTACCTGGGTGAGAATGGCTCTTTTAGCCCATTCAATATGCCTATTATTTTGGGGACTTACCAAATAGGGAGTTGGAAACATAATATGATGAGATGGAATTCACTCCTTTCCAAAGTAGATGAGTTGTTCTTNATTTTCGGCCCCCATTAAGGTATCCGAGGCCGTTTTAGAGCCGTATTTCACATTTANCTTTCCAAAGTAGATGAGTTGTTCTTTTAAGTATAGATTTTAGGACTTGAACAATGGGGCCCCACCCTCTCATTGGCCCGCTAGGGACTTGGTTTATGATTGGATCATAGACAAATTTTTCATTAGAGAATCAGTGGTACTTAAGGTGAAAGAGTTAATTACAGAGGTAAAACGGACTTTTGACCCAGCTGTAATTATGAACAATTCGTGAAGGATCGACTTGCTTGTAATGATTATATCGATCGACATAACTTGTCCTATTATGCATAAGAGTGCAACTCTAGGTCTATAGTGGAGTGACCTATAGTTAATGAATGATTAATTAATTTTTCATTAGAGAATCAGTGGTACTTAAGGTGAAAGAGTTAATTACAGAGGTAAAACAGACTTTTGACCCAGCTGTAATTATGAACAATTCGTGAAGGATCGACTTGCTTGTAATGATTATATCGATCGACATAACTTGTCCTATTGTGCATAAGAGTGCAACTCTAGGTCTATAGTGGAGTGACCTATAGTTAATGAATGATTAATTAATTTTGTATCATTGGAGCTTATAATCGGTAGGTTCATAAGGTCCCCTTGCTAGTTCAGAGTAATGCTAAAAGATTCAATTTATTTAAAAGAAAATTTGAAGTGTTAAATTGATATTTAATATATTAGATATATTAAATATAAATGAGAAAATGAATTTAATTTGAAATGTCAAATTAATATTTAATATATTAGATATATTAAATAAAGAGAGAAAATATTTTTAATTTGAAGGGTTCAAATTAATATTTAATATATTAGATATGTTAAATATAAATGGAGAAAAATATATTAATTTGAAGGGTTCAAATTTATATTTAATATATTAGATATAATAAAGAAAAAATATATTTATTGTATTTAATACAATTAAATATTAAATCAATTAATGTATACATTAAATAAAAATATATTTGAAATTTGAATGAGATTCAAATTAGTTAAATATATATTAGGATATCTTATAATATCTAAGTATGATTTGTATAAGGTATAATATCCTAATATATTAAATGTGCAAATATATTATTTGACAAATATTCACCGGCAGTCCCTATAAATAGGACTCCCGAGCCAAACACACATCAATCTCTCCCACTTTCTCTGGGGAATGGAATTGCATCTCTAGAGAATTCTCGAAACTCTTTCTCCAATCCCTTTGGGATTTGCTTTCAAGAGGCTCCCACAAGCCTTAGCCTTGTGTTCGAGTCATAGTAAGGAAGATCTTGTGAAATGTTGAAGAACTTTTGCATGGTTGGAATATTCCGAGGAGTCTTACAATCTAGGGTTTCTACAAAGGTAGAGTTCCTTACTCTTCTATTTATTGTTTTGTTTTAATTCTTAATAAAAAATCAAAACGGTTTCCAATGCTTCCGCTACGTGGATGAAGAGTTCATTCCCTTCACCTCACACACTCAACTCACTGATTTTACACTCAGGGACACTCGTGTTTATATACACAAAGGTAGGCTGTTTGAGAGAGTGACTAAATTATCATCAAGATAGGCTAATATATTGGTAAAACAATTCTGATAGTAGCAAGCTATTCAAGGTAATCAAGATAAGTTAATTATGAAATAACAACAATATAAAGCCAGAAGTGAACAAACAAATAAGGGACACGAAGATATTTTTAGATAGAATTGCACTGAAAAATTAAAAAAAATAATAAAAATTTCAAAAAGAAAGGAGTGAAGATTTTAAGAACGATCTAACTCTCCTTTTTACCGAATTCGGGAAATTTAAAAATTATCTTCAAGCGTAGATTATGAGAAAAAAAATATATCAAACACAACGGTTCTAGATTTAGATGGATTAAGAAAAAGATGTGAATAGAAGTTTATTTGATCTTCAAATAAACATACAAATGATAAAAAAAAAATGACAGACCTCACGNTTTTTTTTCAAGATCTAAACGTGATCCTTAGGATGAAAATGAGAACAAAGTAAAAAGTTGATGAATAATAGCGGAAATGACAGCAAGAAAATAAATGAACAGATTTAAACAAAAGATAAACAATAGCAGAAATGAAAGATAAAATCAATTCTAGAGTCGGCCACAAAGATGTAAACCTACAGATACCAAATTGATAAGGCAACTCAAATTCTCAGCCCAACGATCCAAACTTTTGTTTTAGCAAGAACCCTTGAATCAAAGTAATTAACACCTCCTTAAACGAAATTTGGATCAACCAAGAGATAAGGCTAGAATTAGATTACCTGTTACTCTTCAATATCTAGAAACAAGATTTGTAACCTTGTTTTAAATTGAGTCACTCCACAATCTAACTTGATGAAGGCTTGATTGAATGGCTCGGATGCAATTCTACCACAAGAATTGATTGAAACTTAGAAATAGAAAAATTGATGCTCGGATTTCTAAGGAAAACGTCTCAATTCGAGATCTCAATTTCATTCATTGACCAATCTGATTTTTACATAACATATTGTGGGTATTTATAGTCTCCCGACAAAAGACGTTTGTGGCTGAGATTTAGTCCCGATCCCCTTTAATCTCCACAAAAGACGAAGTCAATTTTGACCTTTTGACCATTGCAAAATGAAAAGGAAAAAAACAATAAAAATTTTCAACAAACGTTGATATGTTTAAGTGGTTAAGGAGACAAATTTGAAATCCATTGGGCGTGTAGGTTCAAACCCTGTTGTTACATTCTTCAACTGTACAAATATTCAATTGTCCTTCGTCTATCAGCTTCTAATTATTATCCCACAAGACTTTGACAAGGAGAAACTCCTTGTTTCGCAATAGCTTGACATCTCGGCCTATAATTCGGATTGGGGCCTCTTCGTGTGATAGGTCCTCTCGAAGCAAAGGTGCTCCATGCTCAATTATGTGTGTGGGGTCTGGAGTGTATATCTTCAACATGGATACATGAAAAACGTTGTGCATGGGGGCAAGAGTGGGTGGCAACGCCAATCTGTATGCCACAACATCAATCCTCTCAAAGATTTCAAAGGGACCTATGAACCTGGGGCCAAGCTTACCCCTTTTTCCCGAACTTTAACACCCCTCTAATGGGTGTTACTTTTAGGAAAACATGTCCGCCCACCGCAAACTCGAGATCGTATATCTTCAACATGGATACATGAAAAACGTTGTGCATGGGGGCAAGAGTGGGTGGCAACGCCAATCTGTATGCCACAACATCAATCCTCTCAAAGATTTCAAAGGGACCTATGAACCTGGGGCCAAGCTTACCCCTTTTTCCCGAACTTTAACACCCCTCTAATGGGTGTTACTTTTAGGAAAACATGTCCGCCCACCGCAAACTCGAGATCCTTTCTCCAAGTATCAGCGTAACTCTTTTGCCGGCTCTGTGCAATAAGTATCCATGATCTGATTTTCTGGACTGCCGCATTGGTGACCTAAACTAATTCCAGTCCCATAAGTTGTAGGGCTCCAACCTCTTCTCAAAACACTGATGTCTGAACCTCTTCCATACAAGGCCTCAAACGGAGCCATCTGAAACGTTTTTTGGTAACTATTGTTATAAGAAAACTTCATGAGCGGTCCGTGTTCATCCCAACAACAAGTGAAACCCATCACACACGCCATGATCAAGTCCTCTAATACTTGATTCAACCTTTATGTCTATCCATCTGTCTGAGGATGGAAGACTATACTGAAACGAAGTTGGGTATCTAAGGCGTTCTGCAAACACTTCAAAAAATGAGAGGTAAACCTAGCCTCACGATCAGACACAATGGAATTAGGCTCCCCATGCAACTGACTCAGATAACATTAAAACCACGTCGAGTCTTGGGTAGACCAGATATGAAATCCATATTCACTTCCTCCCACTTCCACTCAGGTATGTTTAAGAGTTGTAGCAACCCTACAGGGCATTGTCTCGGGGCTTTCACCCGATGACACGTTAGACAACATCCCACTAAGCCCGCGATGTTCTTTTTCATACCTGGTCACCAATAATTGCTCTTCATGTCGTGATATATTTTCGTACTGCCACGGTGAAATGTATAGGACGTGTCGTGTGCTTCAGACAAAATCTCCTTAAGGATTCCCTTATCCCTGGATACACACAAGTGTCCCTACCACAAAAACCCGCCTTCAAATGAAATTGAGAGCCCCTTAGCTCTCCCAGCCTCTTGGGTGTCACAAATTTTGTGGAGTTGCACATCTATACACTTTGCATCAATGATGCGTTTATGAAGTGTGGACTGTACAGTCGACTGAGATAGTTGTGCGGTGATGTTTTTAATTACTATATCAATCCCAGCTCTTTGGATCTCATCTTGAAGCTTGCTCTACTGAGTGACCAACGCAGAGGTGTGGGCTATCTTCCTACTCAAGGCATCAGCTACCACATTAGCCTTGCCAGGATGATATAGAATCTCAACATCGTGGTCTTTCACTAGCTCGAGCCACCTCCTTTCATATTCAACTTCTTTTGGGTGAACAAATATGTAAGGGTCTTATGGCCTGGGTACATTTGGATTCTCTAACCATACAGATAATGCTGCCATGTCTTCAGTGCGAACACCATAATAGCTAACTCCAAGTCATGGGTAGGATAACCCCACTTATATTTCATCAATTGTTTAGAAGCGTACGCAATTACTTTCTCATTCTGCATAAGCACACAGCTCAAGCCTTCGCTGAGGCGCCACTACACAACAAGGTTGCCTGTACTATCTGTCATTGTGAGGACAGATGCAGTCACCAACTTCCTTTTCAATTCTTGGAAGCTCTCTTCACAAGTTTGAGTCCACACAAAGGGCTTCCCTTTTGAGGTCAATTGAGTCATCGCTGCCGACATTTTCGAGTAGTCTTGGACAAATCTCATGTAGTAGCCAGCAAAGCCCAAAAAGCCTCTTACCTTTGTCTTAGTTGTCGGCCTTGGCCTCCACATGATAGCTTTAGTCTTAACTGGATCCACAGTAATTTCCAAAAATACTACTGCCCATAGCCAGAACTCACACTTAGAAAACTTGGCATACAATTGGTGGGTTCTTAACACAGTTAAAATCATTCGCAGGTAATCTTCATGCTCTGCTTTGGTCTTGGCAAGATCCACAGTCATTCCTTGACTGGATACCATGAGTCCAACTGGTGGGTTCTTAACACAGTTAAAATTATTCGCAGGTGATCTTCATGCTCTACTTTGGTCTTGACAGGATCCACAGTCATTCCTTAGCTGGATACCACGTATCCAAGGAAGGTCACCTCCTGCAGCTAGAATTCGCACTTCATGAATTTGGCATATAACTGGTGAGTTCTCAGTAGAGTTAAAACTTTCCTCAGGTGTTCCTTGTGCTCTACCTCAGACTTAGAACACACAATAATTTCGTCAATGAAAAAATCACGAAGATGTCTAGGAATTTCTTAAACGCTCTGTTCGTCAGTTTCATAAACACTGCATGAGCGTTAATTAAACCAGAAGCATGACTATGAACTTATAATGTCTGATCCCTCTATTTATGTCGATGCTATATTCGAGTCATTGTGAGGAGGCCGAGAGGGGTCATGTTATAGCCTACTAGGCTTAGGGGTCATGTTATAGCCTACTAGGCTTAGGGGTCATGTTATAGCCTACTAGGCTTAGGAAGACTGAGAGGTGACTCCGCAGAGTGCATGACGTCTAACCCATAGAAATGTACATTAGACTTTCTAAGGACTAGTATGAGATGATATACCTATGACCCAACCTCCCATGACCTTAATTCTAAATGTCAAGCATGCCTCCGTGATGACCACGTTGTAGAACTAGACAGTATAGAGCATGCTTTGATTCAAACCACATGGTAAACCCAGACAAAGTTCTTACAGATAAAGGCGACCACTATAGAAATTATGCGCCCCTCAAGAAAACCATTTTCACAAGTGAGTTTGGTTTAGATGGAAGTCGAGAAACAAGATTCACCAACATTGAGAGTGAAGCTATGGAGCTCATGGCAAGTTTGGTTGGAGTCTCACGAGCTAAGTTCTAGTTATGTGCTTCCAAAAGCATGATATGCGCTTTATGCCACTAATGAGATATGGGGTGTAAGACATTCGAGGAAGCATACAAAAATTTGAGAATCAAATTCCACCAAGGTAGTAAGTCCATCAAATATATAATTAGCTTCCAATGTCCAGGGGCTATCGAATCTCGCAACCTAGAAGTAATTCTTTAAACTGCATGCAAAACTAAGCACACCCAACGAGTATTACTTCCTAATTTCACATGGTTACGTACCAGTCTATGGCATGCCTTCCTGAAATTGATTTATAGGCATAGATGAGTCCAAAAATTATGAATTCTTTCTGTGGGCACCTATTTCCGAGTAAAATAGAATTAATATTGGAATCAGGACAAAAAAAATCGCAAATCGAGCAAAAACGGGTGAGAATAGGAGCTCCACATGCAAGGCACACGCGTGATTAACGTGGAAAGCATGCGGGCAGTGGTGTGCTTCGAACCCTAACGGTTGAGGTTGGACATGTGTCAGCGTACGGCGTCGGGTGCATTTCTCCACTGCGTGCCCAACACATGTCTCTTTGGTTGTCAGACGTGTTTTCCCCTCTCCACTGCGTGCCCAACACATATCTCTTTGGTTGCCAGACGTGTTTTCCCCTCTCCACCTGCTGAGTGTCCATTACCGATTTCCTGAATTCAATAATTTCAAGAATCTAGTCAAATTGCATATCAACCTTTTTTTTTTTTTATAGATTTTTTCTATCTTCTAATCCATAACTAGAATTAACTCGATTCATTCACGAGAATTCAAGACCTCAACCCCAACTATCCAGATATCTATTTTTCTGCAATTTTTTTTTATACTCATAAATCTCAAGAAATGAGTTTGAAAATCAGAAAAACTCAGTTTCAATTTCCTACACGAATTTTGATCGAGTTTCCTTCCAAAATTTGTAAGAATTCTCACATAAAGTATTATAATTTATTATTAAGACCTAAATCATCGAAAACTCACAGACCTAGGGTGAAATCTCGAAACAAAAGAGGTCGCAGTCCTAACTCTCTTTCTTGCTCATTTCTTGCTGGAAGCGAATGATCCAAGTGCTTAGATCGCTCCACTGCTTAGTAGATCTGGAGGGAGTCCTTCGATTGAAAATGCTTCGATGTTCAGATTTGAGCATATGACCCTCCTCCCTCTTCTTCTTCTTAAAAACCCTAACTCCTCTTTTCTCTTTCTCTCTCTTTTATTTTATTTTCCTTGCACGTCTATCAAGATCCTCAATAGGTGGTGTGTGGGGGCAAAATTACCTCTTTTCCCCGAGTTGACTTTGACATAAATTTTTCATTAAAATCACCAATTGGTTTTTTAATTTTTCTAAACTCCTTGATGTGTCCCGAGCATTTTTTTCCTTCTGCACCAATTTGAAAATCACTCTCTAAGACCTCTAATAAAATTTTGGATCTTGTAAAAGTTAGGAGGATGTTTGTCATAAAGAAGAGTGTTTGTACCTGTTGTCCTTGTGGTGTTACAACAACCTTCCTTAGGAACTTTCATCCTCGAAAGTTGGTTGTTTCGTAAAATGGTTGAGGTAAGACTACCTTACGTCATCCTCACATTCCCAGGTAGCCTCGCTTATCAAGATGGTTACCCCCACAAGATTTTGACAAGGGGAATCTCCTAGTTTTGCAATTGTTTGACATCTCGAGCTAAAATTTTGATTGAGGCTTTTTTGTATGATAAATCCTCTCGAAAGGGAAGTACTGATGGTGTTAATATAACACATGCGGAAGCAATTTGGATCTTCGGCACTCTAAGTACATCAATTATAGTAAATTAGCTAGCATGTTCAAAAGCATTAAAATTCAATGAGTTTGAAAACTAACCTTTTGTCGCTCAAGTTTCTTTTTCCTCACGAACCGATTACGAACCACCACTAGTGTCTTCTCCACTATTCTCCGGCCTTAGAACGGGATTGTGGAATTCGGTGAGTGACTAAGCTTGGGAGGGATTTAGTATATATGAAGAGAGAGTTTGTGAGAGGTTTTTCTCAAAGATTTTTCCAAAGGAAGACCTTCCATGTACCGTGATCATTCTATTTATAGAGTCATGTTTGCGTGTTCATGCAAATTTGAGATCACAAAATTTTGACACTCAAATGTTTGGGATTATGTGGCAAGCATGCAAGTTTGAGTTCACCACATTTTGACAATCAAAATTCCACTAAATTTTGTGGGGTTTATTTGGCGAGCATTCAAGTTTGGTTAAACCAAATTTTGACACCTCAAAATTCCACTAACTCAAACATGGATTCTTCCATTAAATGAAGTAAACATTTTGACTTTCTTCCTTCAACAATTAATTTGAATAATTAATTTCAAATTATATTCAAATTAAAGTAATATTAAATGATTAATTAAACTATTTAATTAATATTTAATATTAATTCAAATGCCAATCCCGATCAATTGCGACACATAATTGATTAAGATATTTAAATCTTATTTAAATATAAGATTCTCTCTTTTTGTTTAATTCGTAAATAAAACAAAAATGCGGTTAAATATATCGTATATATGTAGCGCATATTCCCTAATATGAATTCGAACACTTCGAACTCACTCGTCACACTGTTCTATGGTTTAGTCCGATATGAGCTAACAGAGGGACCTAATGGACCTATAGATCATGGGCTCCAACGATCCAAGATTAACCGATTAAACTCATTAACCTTGTTAACCAACATTCGTTAACTACTAGGACACTCCACTATAGCCTAGTAGTTGCACTCCCCTCACTATAGATATATTTCTGTCCATTTGATATAACCATGATTAGTAAGTCGATCCTTCACAGGTTGTTCGTAACTAGAGCTGGGTCAATTTACCGTTTTACCCCTGAAGTTACTTCTTGTTCCTTATGTCTCACTGATCCTCTAATGAACAATTGGTTTGTGGTCCAACCAGTAAACCGAATCCCTCTCAGGCCAATGAGAGGGTGGGGCCCCTTGTTCAAGACCTGGAGTCAGTGCTTAAGGGAACTACCTTTCTTCTATCCCTAAAAGTGGGTAGGAGTGAATTCCATCTTGCACCCCACGTCCCCAGCCATTCACCCAGTCTTACCCCTGAAATGGGAGGCCTATTGAGTCGGCGAACTAGAGCCACTCTCACCCATGCAAATCTAAGGATAATTCCGAATAAACAGGAGTTCATGGTTAGCTCAGGATTAAAATCAAGTTACCTATGTCATCGAATGAAAAGAAAATCAGTCTCAACAGTAAACGACATTATAAAGTGAGAGTGATTTTCTTCATGGTCCGATCTTATGCAATACTCATTGCATAGGACACCCCCACTCACATGTCTCCACATGTACAATTTAGTGATCACATTGTTTATGTCTAATACAAAAGTGAGTTGCATCCATAGTGTCCCCAGGATAAGGTACTGAGCCTTATCCCCATAGTATAGATCATTTTGACTATATACTTGAACTTGATTCACTCTTATGTCTCTACATATAGTTCAAGTAATCATACTATAGTGAGAGTATTCTTAGTTTATTGGATTTAGATTAATAATTGTAAAGTTCACTTTATTCAATAACAATCTTTACTGAATAAACAACAATAATAACTTTATTGAAAATAGAATATGTTTTTGTTTACAAACTATGAGTTTTAGGACATAAAACCCAACAAGTACTTCATCCTTAATGATGTGGGTGAGGTCTGATATGTATTTCCTCAACATGGATACATGAAAAACGTTGTGCACAGCAGCAAGAGTGGGTGGCAACGCCACCTGTACGCCACAACACCAATCCTCTCAAGGATCTCGAAGGGACCCATGAACCTATTTTTCCTAAACCTCAATACCCCTCTCATGGGTGCTAGCTTTAGGAAAATATGTTCGCCCATCGTAAACTCGAGATCTTTTCTTCGAGTGTCTGACTAACTTTTTTGTCGGCTCTTTGCAGTAAGTATCTTTGATCTAATTTTCTGGACTACCGCATTGGTGGCCTTAACCAATTCCAGTGCTATAAGTTGTTGAGTTCCAACCTCTTCCCAAAACACGTGGTTATTAGGACCATGAAACCAAGTTCTAATTTATCCTTTGGTCAGAACAGGCATGCTCACAAAGTAAAGGATATAGAACTATCAAGGTAATCCGGTGAACCTCAGGGTCGAGAACAGCAGGAAAAGAGGTCAAGTTATGGCCACGCTATCACTGTCTGGAGGGAGAAAGTCCAGATGCGTGTTAGTAAGAACCTACCCTCGTATAGGTCATCTGGATTACTAAAAGTCGGATTCTAGTTACACACCACGATGACGCCATATTTGTGAGCATGTTCAGACAGAGATAGGACTCCTAGACAACGTAATGCTGAAGACCCTGGAGGGGTAGTGAGATGGTGACTTGTAAACAGGTGAGACTAGTTGAGACATGATACGTCTTAGAGGAGACACTGGACGTAGAGGGAGAATCCTCAAAGTTTGGGGGAGGTTAGCTACCAAACAAGAGTTTTCAGAGAGTTCCTGTGAGAGTTCCACATTGGTTGGGGAGGAGAACAAGACACTCTTTATAAGGGTGTGGAAAACTTCCCCTAGCAGACGCATTTTAAAGCTTTGAGGTGAAGCCCGAAAGGAAAAATCCAAAGAGGACAATATCAACTAGAGGTAGGATTGGGCCGTTATAGTTGATCACACGAGTAGGTAAGGACTGCCTGCATGGCAGGTCCATCCTATGGAAGGATGTTGACCAAGCAGGCGATCTATTCGAGCTGGGTTGTACCGGGGTTACAAGTTTTATGAGGTAGCGCCTCAATCTCGAACGCTGAACTCCGCTTCAAAGGTTTAAGTTCTTCTTCCTTGAACTATATACTAAGAGTACTAAAACACTAGGATCTAGAGTATAGCTTGTTGTTCTCTACTCAGACTTGGATGCGAACAAGAGCCTACAAGTAGGTTACTTAATGAGTATATTTATACTCGCTACATTCTACATTTTTTTTTTCCAGGTCCCTAAAGTTACAGATCGTGGCCTTGGGGTGCTACAGAGCTTGAAAGACACAGAGGACCTCGGGTGTCTATCTAGTTTATTTTTGTACAGTTGACAATTATCATATCATGCATCACGATCCCTTTTCCCCATTATATTCTTTGTTTCATTTTCCTTACTTTAAACGTTTTAAATGCAATAGGAAATTTTATAGTTCAACTTTTGTTGCTTGTTTTCATTAATTTTTGTGCATTGCATTGCATTGTCTGTTGAGTCCTCCCAACAATTCCAATGCCTCGAAGTTTTTGGGCGTGACATTTTTCTTGAGGGTTCTTAAACCAAAGCTGATATACTATGGTTTATGAGACATTTATAAGAAACTCTTCATAAAATTGTTTTCATGATATTGTGTCCCCGAACAGTTGATGACCAATACTCAAGCTTTTCATTACGAATTGACCTGAGATATGTCTTTCAAGGCAAACCTAGACAAAGAAAAATTGAAATAATTTTGAAATTGCGACCATTGTCCAAAGTTTAGATATATAATATGGGGTGGATAATCAAAATCCATTTATGGGAAAAATAACAATGAACCTACTACATCCACAAAAAGTTCTCAAATTCCAGTTTCCATTTACAAAGAGGTGGGTTTGTCATCGTGGTGCTTGCATGATGTATCAAAATAAAAGATATTTCTACTTTGAGCAATTATTGGCAAAGGGTTGAATTTTGACTTTCTAACTTAAAGCCATTATGGTTTGAACAAGTCCCAGTAGTTGCAACAAAATCATGGGAACTCTAGAATGACTCTTGCAACATGAACATAAAAAGTTTAGATTTAATTCAAGAATAGTTAACAAAAAGATAATTTGTGAAGCCATGGAGTTGTTGCACTTAACCAGTGGCTTCACAAACAAAAAAACAAAACAAAAATAAAAAATTAGGGAGGTATCAACATGTTGGAAGTTGATTACTGGAATCATCAAGAAAGCCTACAATTGCATTGTTAGTAAAAATCAATTGGTCACAAGCAGAGGCATCTACCATTAGTTGCAAGTTGTTGGGAGAGTTTTTGGAGACAGAAGCAATATAAAGGGCAATCATATTTAATAATGAAATATCCATAGTTTCATTAGAACCAAATTACTATTATTTTGTTGTGTTATGACTTACCTTGCCTCGAATGTGAATGTTAATTGATGTATTAAGGATGATTAGATTTGACAAGGTTTATACTATGGATTGGGAGCTATATAGTTTAGTAAGCTACTAAATGCTAGTATATGAATGAAAATACTTGTTTGTGAACAACGAGAGTTGAATCTACAGAGCCTAGAGCCAAACCCATCGTCTCCTATTAGGTAAAGGATGCAAAGAGAGAGGATAGTTAGATTGCTTACTAGGTATAAATATAAACTCATCTCCTTGCATTCGTAGTTGTTTTTTATTACCTTGTCTTGCATTCATCGTGCATTTCGTAGTCTGTTAGTCACATTCCGTCTTTCGATGCCTCAAAATTCAAGTGGACAAAAATATTATGAAACTCAAATTTTAGAGTTACAATGTTGAGTTTTAAAATAGCTATAAAAGGAACTTCAATCACAAGAAAAAGTCATACATACGTGTTAATTTTAGACCACAGCGTATACATCACTAAAAAAAACTCAAATTTTCTGAAAGTTACATTAAATATTATTATTATTATTTTTTTTAATTTTTTTTTTTAAGAGTGAGACAATCAAATTCACTTTTCCAAAGTTTTCCTTTTTATTCCATTTGTATATTTCTAATAATAATAAATTTAATTTTGTCATTATTTAATTAAAAACTCAATTACATTTAAATTATTTTAAATTTTACTTAAAATATTAGCTCCTAAATATTTAATATATATATTAATTAAACAACATATAAAGCATATAATTAATTTTTACTTTATCAAGGTAATTAGGTAGAAAATATGATTTAGTTAGGTAAAAAATGTGGTTTACTTAAAATTCACTCCACACATAATTTCACGAGAGAATAATCATCTTTTTATCTTTGAAAAATAAAAGATGAAACTCAAAGACTAATTTTAACCGAGCTCACTCCAAACATCAAGTCACAAAATTTAAATGCACTAAACTATTAATAAGTAATTATTTTATTTAGATTTAAATTAGTAACTTCATACGTTCATGTAGATCTTATCTGAAAGAGCATCATGTTAAAGTGTCTTCACATTTAGGGTTTTTAACGTAATAGAATTTGTCAAAGTTTTGGAACAAAATCTATCCATTATTCAAAGTAAAATTTATATTTTAAAGAAAATACTTTTATCCACACTTTGCTTAACTAAATAATTCTTTTAATTTCTTTTAGATTTTTTACTTAAAAAAAATAATCTTTTACTTTCATTTAAATTTTTTTAGTCAAAGAATATAGAGTAATCTTTGAAGAGTTGTATCATAAAATAAACAACCTCCATCCATTTAATTTCTATTTTTAATTTATAGATAAAAGTACGTAACATACACATATATATATAGTAATATATATATATATAGTGAGAGTATAATTTTGTCATTAGATTATTTTTCTATTTTTAATTTATAGATAAAAGTACGTAACATACACATATATATAATAATATATATATATAATGAGAGTATAATTTTGTCATTAGATTATTTTTCTATTTTTAATTTATAGATAAAAGTACGTAACATACACATATATATATAGTAATATATATATAGTAATATATATATAGTAATATATATATATAGTGAGAGTATAATTTTGTCATTAGATTATTGTACCACATTTTAAATAATTATTTAGAAAACTTGAAAAAGAAAATGTTAATATAGGAGTTTGTTTAGTGATAAATATATTAGAGACCTAAACTAAATTTAATTATATTCGAAACTATTTATTAAGCTTGATAGTTTGAGACAGCTATGAAAGCACTATTCCCGTACAAGAATTAGATTCATAAAAATAATATATGTTAATCCGTATGTTGGAGTTTAAGAGTAAGGAGGGGTACCATAAGTCTATATAAAGGTGAAGGTAGTAGATAGTTTGTTCAAAGCAAAGCAAAGCATAACAAAGCAGTAATATATAAGAGTTATGTCCTCCATCAGAGTTAAGAATGAGTATTTTGGGTGAAGAACAAGACGAATGTGACCTTGGAGATTACAAACGATGTGAGAATGAAGAACTAGATGATTGTAACCTTCGAGTTTTCAAACCATGTGAGAATCATGTCAACCCACTTTTGCTGATAATTGACGATTTGCCATACGATTAATTGCAAGGTTGTTAAAGCGCGAGAAGAAGTTCAAGGCATTGGTCTTTGTTAGAATCCAGATCTTGCCTGGTGGGATCCTCTACAACATGAGGGTGATGGCATGTGGGTAGTTCAAATCTATGATGTTGTAGTTTTTGTTCCATATTTTGGCCGTTGGATACTAAGATCTTGCAAGCTTGTCCAACTCAATTAACTCCCTCTCCCTACTTACTCTAACATGAAATGGATGAGGCATACTTTTATATGCTCTCTCATCAATCAATGAAATAATCGTCTGGTTTGAAAACTTAAAGGTTACAATCATCAGCAAAAGTGGGTTGGCACGATTCTCACATGGTTTGAAAACTCGAAGGTTACAATCATTTAGTTCTTCATTCTCACATGGTTTGTAATCTCCAAGGTCACAATCGTCTTGTTCTTCACCCAAAATACTCATCTTTAACTCTGATGGATGACGTAACTCATATATTACTGCTTTGTTATGCTTTTCTTCGAACAAACTATCTAATACCTTCACCTTTATATAGACTTATGGTACCCCTCCTTCTTCCACTTAAACTCCAATATACAGATTAACATATATTATTTTTATGAATCTAATTCTTGTACAGGAATAGTGCTTTTATAGCTGTCTCAAACTATCGAGCTTAATAGATAGTTTTAAATATAATTAAACTCTAATATATTTATCACTAATTCATCCATCTTAATATTTTATATTGCCTTTAATACATTCAAACTCACCCAAAGTCATATATTAACATTTTTTTTTCCAGTTTTCTAAATAATTATTTAAAATGTAATATATATATTTATGTACTTTTCTCTATGGATTAAAAATTAAATAGATGGATGTTGTTTATTTTATTATACAACTCTTCAATAACTAAAAATTCTAAATGAAAGTAAAATATATATATTTTTTTTTTTATGTAAAAAATCTAAAAGAAATTAAAAGAATTGTTTGGTAAAGTAGGCGTTGGTAAAAGTGTTTTTTTAAAATATAAATTTTACCTTGAATAATGCATAGACTTTGTTCCAAAACTTTAACAAATTCTATTACGCTTAAAACCCTAAATATGAAAACACTTTAACATGACGCTCTTTCGAATAAGATCTAGATGAACGTATGAAGTTAATAATTTAAATCTAAATAAATTTTGTGACTTGATGTTTGGAGTGAACTGAGTGTTTGGAACATGTCATTTTAAATTCCATTGTAATATATATCATATAAACTTTTATAAAATATTTTATCTTTTCGATGAACAAAAAAAGTATCGGTCTAACTTTCAGAAAAATTGAGTTTTTTAATTTTTTTAATCTTAAGTTATGGTCTAAAATTAACACGTATGTGTGACTACCATTACGTGTGATGTAAAATTATTGAAATTATCATACTTTTTCTTGCGATTGAAATTAGGGTTTCATAACTATTTTAAAACTCAACATTCTAACTCTAAAG
The DNA here is from genome assembly GCF_002806865.2 of Cucurbita pepo subsp. pepo. Classification (NCBI taxonomy): domain Eukaryota; kingdom Viridiplantae; phylum Streptophyta; class Magnoliopsida; order Cucurbitales; family Cucurbitaceae; genus Cucurbita; species Cucurbita pepo. Next base: position 6,778,229 of record NC_036647.1, on the reverse strand, counting down.
TTTGAGTTTGATAATATTTTCTTTTCTCTTTCTCTCATCTTCTTTTTCTTTTGTTTTCTTTTTATTTTCCTCCTAGTTCTGTCTAGATCCCCTTTGGTATGTGTACGACAAAATTACCTCTTTGCCCCCACTTGATTTAGACTCAAAATTTTCATCAAATTGCCTCTTTTTTTTTTTTTTTTTTTTTTTTTTTTTTTTTNGTTTTTCCCTTCAGCACTAATTTGAAAATCACTCTCTAAGAACCCCAATGAGATCCAGGAGCGTGTAAAATTTAGGGGGATGCTTGTCACAGGGAAGTGTGAGTTTGTACCTATTGAGCTCAGGAGGAACTTTCGTCCTCGAAAATTGGATGTTCATGTAGCATCGCTATCTAGATGGTTACCCCACGACAAGGGGAATCTCCTTGTTTCACAATCGCCTAACATCTTGAGCTAAAATTCAAATTGAGGCCTTTTTGTATGATAGATTCTCTCAAAGTGGATGTTCTTCTTGCTTTATGATGTGGGTGGGGTTCGATGTGTACTTCCTCAACATGGATACATGAAAAACGTTGTGCACAACGGCGAGAGTGGGTGGCAACGCCACTTGTACGCCATAACACCAATCCTCTCAAGGATCTCGAAGGGACCTATGAACCTAGGGCTAAGCTTTCCCTTTTTCCCAAACCTCAACACCCATTGTATGGGTGCTACCTTCAGGAAAATATGTTTGCCCACTGCAAACTCGAGATCCCTTTTTCGAGTGTCTAGGTAACTCTTTTGTCGGCTCTTTGCAGTAAGTATCTTTGATCTGATTTTCTGTATTGCCGGGTTGGTGGCTTGAACCAATTCTAGTCTCATAAGTTGTTGAGTTCCAACCTCTTCCCAAAACACTGGTGTCTGACACCTCCTTCCATACAAGGCCTCAAACGGAGCTATCTGAATTGTTGCCTGATAATTGTTGTTATAAGAAAACTCCATGAGGGGTAGGCGTTCACCCAAACAACCAACAAAATTCATCACACACGCCCTGAGCATGTCCTCTAATACTTGATTCAGATGGTTGTGAATGCACACAATATGATGATTAGGGTGTTCATGGTGACATGACACTAGGGGCCACTGACCTTCGGACATCGCTACAAATAGCAGCTTGACTAGAAAGGGTCAGGGGGTGTGTGAACCGCCTAAGGACTCACAATCGCACGTATAGGTCATGTAGGAAAATACTACACATCCATATTTAGTCCGGGCTGGAGGCCGCCCCTAGTATTAGATAGAGATAGGTCTTTAGAGTATATTTGCATGTGTTTGCATTTAGCATAGCCCCTATAGTGAGGTCACTTACTGTCACAACCCGATTTTTTAGGCTTCGAAAAACCGAACCGTGACTAAAAAGACGAAATCGAAAACAAACAAAAAGAAAAGAAAAGTAAAAGGTAAAAATACCATTTAATTAAAACAAAATAGAGAAAAGTTTTGTTTCAAATTAATAAAAAGGAATTACAAGTATAAAATCAAATATAAAAGACTCTATAAGATCGACAAGGGACTGACGCTCCGGAACGACACCCCTCTGTGACAATGCAGCTCTCTAACACCTCCCCACTTCGACCAATACCTGAAAAAAAGAAGGGAAAACGGGGTGAGTATAAAAATATACTCAGTAAGCAACCTACTTGCATGCTCTTAATTGCATCCAAGTTTAGGAGAGAACCACCAACTATACTCTAGACCCTAGAGTCTCAATACTCTCAGTACACAGATCAGGGTAGAAGGACTTAACCTTTGAAGCGGTATTTTAGCGTTTGAGGATGAGGTGCTCCCTCATAACTACATGTACCCCTCGTACAACCCAGCTAGAACTAGTCACTGCATGGTCAACGTCCTTCCACAGGACAGACCCATCATGCAGGCGACCTTGACCCACTCGCGTGATCAACATCTTACCATAAGACGGATCCCCATCCAGAGTAGTCGATCTACCACCGAGTAACACTTCCATAATAGGCATCTCACCAAGCTCAACAGTACCACACCGGAGTAGGAAGGGAAGAGTAACATCTCCCTAACTGGCATCTCGTCTAGCTCAACGGTACCATACCGGAGTAGGAAGGGGAGGGTAACATCTCCCTAACTGACGTCTCGCCTAGCTCAACAGTGCCACACTGGAGTAGGAAGGGAAGCAGGGCATACTCGAACACTAAACCAGATACTGTCGGTTAAGAGGTCATCTCTCTACACATCGGGGTCCTAGTGTGGTTCTCTATATTTCAAGGGTAGTTAAAACTATTGAGTTAGGGGTCCTAGCTTACAGATTCACTCAATCAAGACTTCCAAGTCCATAACAATCGAGGGTTAAAGGGTCTCTCCCTCTAAGCGTCGCTCACGACACCATGGACTGTAACATCAGGAGGGTCCCCTAACTAAACCCAACTCAATCCCTACAAGAGTTCACCATAAGCGTAGCACAACACTACAACTTAGAGTTTATGTATGATTAACAATGCATTCAATCATACAAGCTCAACGGGGCGGTAACATCCATCGACACCCGGAGCGCACATACACAAATTATTCAACAGGAGTCTATGTAGGATTAACAATGCATACAATCGTACAAGCTCAGCGGGGCGGTAACTGTTGAGTTATGGAGCCTGCTCCCTGTATTTATAGCTTGGTCAACGACTATATCCGGTAAAGCTATATTTGGTAAAGCTATATTTGGTAAAGCCATATATGGTAAAGCTATATCCGGTAAAGCTATATATGGTAAATAACTATATATATAGTAGATGGTTAAATTGGTAAAGCTATATTTAGTAGACTGAACAATATATATATCCGGTCCAGTAAAGCTTTGAAAAGATATTTCTGTACTCATACCTGAAGTCATCAATAAAAAATTCTTTTAGCCAGAGTTCTCCTTGCAATTTTCTCTATCCTTTTCTTTGTGTTCATCTAGATCGAGCGTGTGCGTTGTTGTGCGATCCTAACAGTAACATCCATCAACACCCGAAGCGTAGATACACAAACTCTTCCGTCTGACAACAAAGTATGAATAGATAAAAGCAGTAGTAAGATAGACCAGCAAGCATACCAAAATCAAGTACGAAATCTCATCAAGGCAGCAAGTCCAACAGATATATTTTTAATTCCCTAAGTACAGAGGACCATTAGATCTAGCCACCGAGGGATAATTTGCTCTAGCATGCATTCAAAACTAAGCGCACCCTACAAGTCTTACTCCCTAAATCCGTGTGGTTACTTACACGAATGAAGCGTGCCCTTCGAAGCTCACTTTTCGACTAATTAAGAGCCCAAAACTCTTGAATGTTTACTGATAGGTCCTAAATCAAGTTAGACTTGGATCAGTATCAAAACCAGGATGAAAAATAGTCGAACGGAATTCAAATCGGGATAAAAGTAGGTCTCACTGGCCGAAGCGATTTCTCACGCGCACAGACACGCGCGCGTACGGACGCGCTGAGGGGATGGAGTCGCGCGCTGGTGTGTCGCCACGTGGCGAGGGCTGACTGGTCCACTGAGAGGCAGGGCGTGGTTCGAATCTCGATGCATGCGGGTTCCTACGAATTTTCCCACGCTGACGCGTGGCAGATGCGGGTTCGGGTCCCGCGCGGGTTCACGGATCTAGTAGCGGGCGCCGGTCTTCAAACCCTACCTGACGCAGTATTTTTCGTCAATTTTCCCCGCCATTCCGTACCTGACACGTGTCCCATCTCTGCTATTTTCCAAAAAACTGATTATTTTCTATTTTCTCTGCATTTTCGTATTTCTTTTTACACAACTTGGATTAACGTGTTTCCTTCACCAGATTTGTAGATCGCATTTTCATCTTCTTATAATTTATTTCTAACCACAGATAAAATAAACTTAGTCCAAAGTTGGCAAGATCATCAATACATACATTCTTGGGTGAAAGCCGGAACTCTTATTTCCGATCTGAATCTCAAGATTTCCTTCAGGGATTATGAGCACATGCTCTCTAGATTAACATACACAAATTTCAGAATCTAACTATCAATATTTCTCACAGATTTAAGGAAAATCCGAAAACAAAGGTTCAAGAACTTACCTACGGATTTTCTCCGTTTCTTGACGGTTTTGAAGGATTCAAGGGTCTAGAATGCTTCCTATTGATTCTGTGAAGTATTTGTGAAGAAATCTTGACCTGAATTAGACTCCTCGTGGCCGGATCGGAAGTGGCGGCTACTTCTCCTTCTCGCTAGAACCTTCTTTCTCTCCCTATTTTCTTTTCTTTTTCTTTTCCTCTCCCACCTTTCCATTTTTATTTCTTTTCTTTTATTCCTCTTTTACTAACCTTCGGAGGAAGATGGCAGAATATCCAAAATACCCTTCTGGGTTGACTTTGACCATTTTTCCTAATTTTCCACCATTTTTCTTTTTATCTANGAGCCCATCGATCTACTCAAAATGTACATTTACTCGGGATGAAGTGAGTTGTTTTGGTGAGTCCATCAACAATGACTCAGATCACATCAAAACCTCGTCGAGTCTTAGGTAAACCTGATATGAAATTCATGCTCACTTCCTCTCACTTCCAATGGGTTATGTTTAAGAGTTGTAGCAACCTTGTAGGGCATTGTCTCAGGGCTCTCACCTGCCATGTTAGATGACGTCCCACAAAATTTGCAACGTCCTTTTCCATGCTTGGTCATCAATAACTCATCTTCAGGTTCTGATACATTTTCGTACTACCAAGGTGGAATATGTAGGACGTGTCGTGTGCTTCAGACATAATCTCCTTAAGAATTTCCTCATCTTTGGGTAAACACAGACATCCCTGACATAAGAGCCCACCCTCAAACGAAATTGAGAACTTCTCTATTCCTCTCAGCCTCTTAGGTGTCACAAGCTTTTCAGAGCAGCGAATCTGTAGGCTGTGCATCAATGACGCGTTTGCGGAGTGTGGAATGTAGTGTCAATTGAGCTAGTGATGTAGTAATGTTCTTAGCCACTATATCAATACCACATTAGCCTTGCTAGGATGATAAAGGATTGCAACATCGTAATCTTTTACTAGCTCGAGCCACCTCTTTTGTCTCATATTCAACTCCCTCTGGGTGAACAAATATTTAAGGCTCTTATGGTATGTGTACACTTGGATTTTTCTCCCCCATAAAGTTAATTCTGCCATGTCTTCAGTGCGAACACCACAACAGCTAATGCCAAGTCATGGATAGGATAATTTCACTCGTAGTCCTTTAATTGTCTAGAGGCATACGCAATTACATTCCCATTCTGCACACAACCCAAGCAAATCTTTGCGACGTTACTTTACACAATAAGGTTGCAAGTTCCATCGTGCACTGTTATGACTGGTGTAGACACCAACCTCCTTTTCAATTCTTGGAAGCTCTCTTCACAAGCTNGAGATATTTGTAAACATTTTTCTCTTCTACCTCATCTCAAAATTCTTTCTCTAAGATCCTCAATCAAATCTCGTAAGTTCAACTTAATGAGGAAAAATTAGGTTTTGAGTTTCTCGTCGGAACCCGGGTGTTACACTTACATAGGACATCACTAGAACATAGTAAAAGTCAAAGAAAATAGGTGGGTAATATACAAAGATGGAATTCGTAGTGAACTGGACCACTTAAGAGAAATTGATGCAACTAAGAACATTACTGTGCATAGTATTTCCCAATGGCTGGATTCACAACTCTCCTCTCCTCCTAGATTTAAGGTTTTTTTCAGGACGATGTCTCCTCGCATTTTCGCCTGAGGATGGAAGGCTGTCTAAAAAAAAGTTGGGTACCCAAGGCCTTCCGCCAACCCTTCCAAAAATTAGAGGTAAATCTAGCATCGCAATCAGGCACAATGGATGTAGGCACCCCATGCAACCAGACTATTTCTCAGACATACAACTGAGCCCATCGATCTACTCAAAATGTACATTTACTCGGGATGAAGTGAGTTGTTTTGGTGAGTCCATCAACAATGACTCAGATCACATCAAAACCTCGTCGAGTCTTAGGTAAACCTGATATGAAATTCATGCTCACTTCCTCTCACTTCCAATGGGTTATGTTTAAGAGTTGTAGCAACCTTGTAGGGCATTGTCTCAGGGCTCTCACCTGCCATGTTAGATGACGTCCCACAAAATTTGCAACGTCCTTTTCCATGCTTGGTCATCAATAACTCATCTTCAGGTTCTGATACATTTTCGTACTACCAAGGTGGAATATGTAGGACGTGTCGTGTGCTTCAGACATAATCTCCTTAAGAATTTCCTCATCTTTGGGTAAACACAGACATCCCTGACATAAGAGCCCACCCTCAAACGAAATTGAGAACTTCTCTATTCCTCTCAGCCTCTTAGGTGTCACAAGCTTTTCAGAGCAGCGAATCTGTAGGCTGTGCATCAATGACGCGTTTGCGGAGTGTGGAATGTAGTGTCAATTGAGCTAGTGATGTAGTAATGTTCTTAGCCACTATATCAATACCACATTAGCCTTGCTAGGATGATAAAGGATTGCAACATCGTAATCTTTTACTAGCTCGAGCCACCTCTTTTGTCTCATATTCAACTCCCTCTGGGTGAACAAATATTTAAGGCTCTTATGGTATGTGTACACTTGGATTTTTCTCCCCCATAAAGTTAATTCTGCCATGTCTTCAGTGCGAACACCACAACAGCTAATGCCAAGTCATGGATAGGATAATTTCACTCGTAGTCCTTTAATTGTCTAGAGGCATACGCAATTACATTCCCATTCTGCACACAACCCAAGCAAATCTTTGCGACGTTACTTTACACAATAAGGTTGCAAGTTCCATCGTGCACTGTTATGACTGGTGTAGACACCAACCTCCTTTTCAATTCTTGGAAGCTCTCTTCACAAGCTGGAGTCCACACAAAGGGCTTCCCCTTTTTGTTCAACTGAGTCATATTTTTTGCTCTCAACACCGAGATCACCCACAGGCTCTCCCTAGTTGACGACCCCCTGAAGACTAGTCTTTCCCATGATGAAAGTTTGAAGGTTACCATTCCAGACTCACTATCAACCACAGCTCGGCTCACACTCAAGCAGTCCATAGCCAAAATAATATCGAAGTCCACCATGGATAGCACAATCAAGATGACCTTAAACTCCTAACTAGATATCGTCACTCTTCCAATCTTTACTCTATGGGTGACCTATAGCAATTTCTATGACGGTATGGATACCAAAAGTACATTCTCTAGAGGTTCTAATTCTAACAATCCTTGCTTAGAAAATCCAGCAGAAATAAAAGAGTATGTAGAACCAGAGCCAAATAGAGTGAATGCGAAATGCCCGAAAACGAGTAGCATACTTGTTACCATAGTAGCGGGTTCCTCATCCATCTTGGCTGCGATGACATGGGCTACTGTTCACCCTTGCTGCTATTGTCGACCTCCTCAACATCCTTAATTTTGAGCGGCAGGTCGGTTCACCTCAGGTGCATTTCTATGGAGACAATCAGCAACTCGGTGGCTTGGCTTGCCACACCCAAAACATCCACGCAAGGCATAACACTCTCTCTCATGAACCTTGTTGCATTTGCGGCATGGTCCTTTATCCTAATCCGCGGTCCATCCACGATGACCTAAACGTCCACTAGTTTGCCTGTCATGTCTATGGCCATGTCTATTTACTTTCCTCTTCTAACCTGAAATGGTGGGCAAGGACGAGGTTGTATTGATTGACTTGTCCTTCACACAATGCATATCCATCAATATATCAAACCATAAGGCGGAAGCATATGCGGGAGGATTGTGAGCCAAAAAAAATTCTTGGATCTCATCCCTGAGACCCACAATAAAGCGATTGGTTCACATTTTTTTAGTGCTGAGAGACTCAGAAGCAAAACGTGCCAATTTTTTCAATTCTATATCATAATCCTCCATTTATCTTTCCCCTTCCAACTAGGTCATTGCTTCAATAGGGTCATTATGCACGGGCCCCATGCGCAGGGCACACGTGCGAGCAGTGGTGTGCTTCAAACCCTAGTGGAAGTAGACTTAACCTTTGAATTTTTTTGGCGTGACACGTGGCGTGCAAGGATTGGTAGTAGGATTTGAGTTGGACCACGGGTCACTAGATCGCTTTGTGATGCGCGGGTCGATTTCTAGTTTGGGTTAACTTTGGGTCAGTAGTTGAACGCATGTTAGCACACGACGTCGGACGCGTTTCTCCACTGCGTGGCTGACACGTGTCTCTCCAGTTGTGAGATGACGCCATGTGGCCATTACATTTTGCCTGAATTCAATAATTTCTAGATTTCGGTTGAATCACATATCAGCCCATTTTTTTAGATTTTTCTATGGTACAATTTGTAACTTGAATTAATTCAATTCTTTCGTTGAAATTCAAGACCTCAAGTCCACCTATCCATATACATTTTTTTTTTTTTCATTCTTTTATACTCATAGACCTTAATAAATGAGTTCGAGCATTAGAAAGAACTCAGTTTCTTACGAAAGTTGGACGGTTCTCGGTCTCGATTGTTGACACTATTTTTAGCCGATTTTTCTCACAAAACTTGCAAGAATCTCACCTAGAGTATTGTAATTGATTATTAAGACCATCATAAAAAACTCACAGATCTAGGGCGAGATCCCGAAACAAAAGAGGTCGCAGACTTACCTCGCAATCATGCCCATTTCTTGCTGGAATGAACGAGCCAAACACTCACACCACTCCTCTTGATCCTTTAAGTAGATTTGGAGGGAGACATTAGATTGAAAGTGTTTTGATGTTCGAATTTGAGCATAGTACCCTCCTTCCTCTTCTTCTTAAACCCTAACTTCTCTTTTCTCTTTTTTTTTTTTTTTTTTTTTTTTTTTTTTTTTTTTTTTTTTTTTTTTTTNCTGTCCAGACCCGTCAAGGTGCGGTATGTGGAGCAGAATTACCTCTATGCCCCCGGTTGACTTTGACCCAAATTTTCCATCAAATCATTTAAAAAAATATATATATTCTAAACTCCTTGATGTGTCACGAGCATTTTTTATTTTTGCACCGATTCAAAAATCACGCTCTAAGATCTCTAATAAAATTTAGGAACTCGTAAAAGTTAGGAGAATGCTTGTCATAATAAGTGTGAGTTTAAACCTGTTGAGCTTGGGGTGTAACAAAAAAATCTCCATTCGAGAAAGTTTGAAGTCCCCAATTCAAGAGCTTAAGGCTTGAGGACATAAATTTACCTTATTCTAAGTCGGTGAGATTCTAGTTGAGTTAATTTTAGATTTTATGTTGGTGGATAATTATGAAAATTCCATGTGCTTCTTAGTATCTAATATTTTCCTTCTCTTATCTTGAATTAAAAGTAATGTGACAGGTGAGCATACATGTATGGCCTTAAAGCCTTTGAACAAGGACGAACAAGGACGAAAGTGAAGCTACTCTATCCGCACAATGGTGATTTTGGTCCATTTTACCAAGATGAGGTTTTTTATATTTAGAAGTACTATTTTCTCATGCTATTTGTCACATTTGATTATATGTTATAAGTTCTTAGGATAAAAATTAATTAATTAATTAATCATTTTTCATTCATTAATTATAACTAATTTCACTTTCGACCTATAGTTGAACTCTCATGCACTTAAGGGACAAGTTGGTCAAGTTTCTAAATTGTATGCATAATGAACTTTCTACAAAAAAAAAAAAAAAAAAAAAAAAAAAAAAAAAAAAAAAAAAAAAAAAAAAAAANCATGCAAGAGTTAACTCAAACAAGATTAAGATTGAGTCGCATATGATTGTCGGGTGAAATATTAATCTTCACAATTAACAAATTCATAATAAGAGATAAAATATTTTATGGTCTAGTCTTATACAAAATCATTGTATAGAATACTCTCACTCACATGTCTCCACATGAACGATTTGGGTCCAATTATTCGCAACAAGTACCAAGCCAGTCGTATTAATAGTACTACGAAGATAAGGCTCCATATGCTGTAGACTATTTGAGTTGTTTCTTCAACATGATTCTCCTTTATGTCAAACAAATAGTGTTTAAGATTACACTAGTTACCATGGATTATACCATTGATAAAAAGTAAAATAATTTAAATTATTAATAAAAACTAAAAACTTAATTAAGAGGCCTTAGGGCATAAATCCAAAATAAAAGAACTAAGAAGCTAACACATGCTATCACTACCAAAAATGTCGAGATGCAGTTGTTATAGGTTCCCTACCCATCTTTGACTATGTAGCATATATGTTATTCAATTTTGATTCTATGCACTCTCTTATTTCAGAGAGTTGTAGAACATGCTCACTAAAACTACAATACTTAGAAATCATGCTATCAGTTTCCACTCCTGCAAATGGGCTTCTTTTGCTTTACAATCGAATGATGTTATTGATTAACCAAAGAGTCCAGGTAGGTAATGTAACAATTTCAAGATAAATCCTTTATTTGACGTTAATTGTTCTGAGTATGTATGATTTTGATTCCATCCTTAGGATGGACTTGCTAGAAGAGAACCACGCCTTTATATATTGCAATGCCCATGTCCTTCAGACCCTCAATAGGGGAGAGTTTCACATATAAAAGGGTTAGTCCTAAGAATACTTTGAGAATTACATTTACACTGAAAGCTAGAAAGTTGATTAATAATGGTACATGAGTGTTTCTAGCCAAGATATCATATGTCAAAAAATCCCTACCTTCATCTTAATCTAAGCTACGATGCACAATAGAACTCTTAAAACATAATCATTCAAATAATAAATTTCAAACATAAATGTACTTCATCAATAAAAACACCACCATGGTCTTACTTATAAAAAACCTAAATTAAATTGAAAACGATAATGAAATAAATTTAAAAAAAACATGAAATGCAAAACAATTCATTCTTACCTAAGTCTAGGAAATTAAATATGCTTCTAGCCTATGCACGTGTCATGGTCTCTACTCTGTGATACCACCGAAAACCGTACATGGGCGTCTTGCCTTTACCTAAAAAAGGATGTAGCACACGACCTTAGTATTTCGAAGAATACTTAGTAAGTGACCTCACTATAGGCGCCATGAAAAAGATGCAAACACATGCAATAATGTGCTAGGGACCTATCCTTATAACATCCTAGTGGTGGTCTCCAATACGGACTAAATTGGATGTGTAATACTTCTTTATACACGACCCACATGTGCAAGCGTGAATCCTCAGGCAGTTCGCACCCCCTAGACCCATCATAGTCGAGTTAGTTATCCGTAGCAACGTTAGGAGGTTAGTAGACCCCTCAGTGTCATGCTCAGCATGATCACCTTCATCATTGTAGTGTACGCGTCTGTACTCATCATCATCGTGGCGTACGCGTCATTAAAACGTCTTTATGATAGAACCCTAGTTTCGTCCTTATATTACTATTAGCAATATACGTGCATTAGCTTCCTATCTTAACATCATAAATAATCTTTTGTAAGGTTGTGTTCTAGGTCAAGTGATCGACATAATGCAATGTGGCATTCACAACAAACAACATGTATCGTCCTCATCCTACATCGTTATCATAATGCTATTGAAATACGTCATAATCATCATAACACATCATCATACATCATCATATAACTCATGCATGTCATCATACATCATAGATCACACGTCATAATTATTAAAGCATAAAGAACTATGTGCTAGTGCCATTAGGCATGTGTCATCATACAACAAACAAGTATCTAGGCTATCTTATAGTAAGGCCACTTACTTGATAGGCCTTAGATGTCACTCTCCCTAAATTTTAATACATTAGCTCTCGTTCCTTGAAAGCCTCTCCAAGTGTCTTCGTTGTTCGTTTCCTATTAGGTTGTTCATCACCCTTTCTTACTATTCACAATCGTAACAAAATTCAACCTAACCTTGTGAAATAAGGCATTATAATGACCTATATTTCCTTAATAAGGATCAAAATTAGCTTCAGAAGGATAAAAAATGTAGGGGTCGGTGTCCAATTTGTATAACCAAGACGTCTGAGCCATTTTTTAGTCGAAGGACTACGGGAAGCCAAGCCGTGAAGCTGAAGGTATTTTTCTGTAGGCGTGAAATGTGTCACCAAGGGAGAGTGATGCGTCGCAATACTCTTCACGGGTTGAGGTGCAGGTTCGAGTCGAGCAGTTTGGGTACGTGGGTGTTATAGGCGTCGGCTGCTGCAGGTGGATTGGGCTGAGAGCTTGGTTTGGGATATGACGCAATATCTACCACTTAAAAGTGTGCATAGATATGAAAATATTATTACTCAACGAAAGAATACAGATTTAAGAATGACAAAAAGAATTGGGATGGAATGTTCAATCTTCATTGATATTCACCACCTTTCAATAGGATACAAGATACTAAATAATATCTACCAAGAAAATATAAACTAACTAAATCCTGATAATAAAATCAAATATACTACTATTCAAATTCAACTGATTACGATATCTAAAATATATTTCCTAACTAATATATTCGGGAAGATTACGAATATCATATATTCCATAACTAATTCAAACAGAAATAAGTTGCACTAAAATTGTGACAGGATACAGGTTAGTGAGCTACAGGTCTGGTAGTGCAACACTAGGCCAAAACCAACAGATAGGCAATGGATTACAAGTTGAGTCCGACCTGGATCAATATCTGTGGATTCATCGTCTTCGCCATTCTCCTCATTGTTTTCCTCTTCTACCTCTTTGTTGGACCCTCTGATCCTTTTTCATGGAGTCTCGCTTGTAGATGCCCAAACCGGTAGATCAATGAGATTTTTAACAATCAAACTTCATCTATTGCTACTGATGACAATAGACGTTGGTGAGGCGCATAAGCATACCTTAGGTGGTCGTCCAGTCGTAGGGGATTTCTTTCACACTGTGAGTCAATCGTTTTAGGCGTCGGGGTATGTGGTTCAAACTCGCCAGAAAACGTCTTGATTTCTCTCTATGATTTTTCTCTTTCGTTCTATGTTGTAAGCGCTCGAGGGGTGTATGGGCTACATTATTTGGAGGGTCCATGGGGAGCACTATATGGAGAAAGGAGTGTGTCCTCATCTGGTGGGCTAGAATTTTGGCTGCCAAAATTCTCACGTCTACGAGCGATCGATCGACACTCTCTTTTTTATTATCATTTTTACATAAACGGCACGTTATAGTATATATCCCTAAAAAGAATTTTCATAAATAGGATTTTCATGTTACGTTACACTATTTCATAAATAGGATTTTTATGTTATGTTACGCTATGTACTATGTTATGGCATGATATGCTATATTGTACTATGTTATGTTGCGTATTGGACCATGATTATAAACTATGCTATTGTATGACTATGCCTAGTGATACCTTAGGAAGATAATTGCCTAATATGCATAAGCATCTTTAGACCATTCCATAAAAGCTATGTTAGGTAGGAAAGATTTGACAAGAAATTTTATGCATAAATCACAGACTCATTATGTCATAGATGGATGGAGGTTGGACTTGCATAATAAATTTACGTCATGATTATAAATTATGGGGACCTCATGCATTCTTGTGTGTCCTATGCTTCGGGATACATAAAAAATACTTGACATTCCTTTGATGATTAACATACCTGGTTTACCAATGTTTCAAAAATTTAGAGTGAATATGCTAACATAGTTTACATGGCGTGGCATATGGAAATTCATGCATTATACAACATTGATATCACAACATAGTTCAATAACATAGCAAAATTATATCATAAAACAACTCATGACATAGCATAACTTGTATTGTAACATAAATAATCATAAAACATGACATGAATAGAGGACATAGAACCCGTGTCATTCATATATCACACAACTCATTCAACCGAACCAGTAGTAAAGCCACTTATATGGTTGGTCTAAGCTAGAGTCACTAATTTATCCTTAGTGCTAGTTCGTATCTGTCCTTCGCAATTCAATTAAACCTACACGGATACATGACATCAAGTTAAGGCATAATAAATGATTTAATTCCTCTATTGATGGTAATTAAAAATACTTTTTGCTAAAGAGTAATAAAAATTGACCAAAAAGTGATCATGCTAACCTCAACGCCTCCAAAAGTGTAAAAAATGACTTTAGAATGAGCCAAATGGTAGAAAGGGTATGAATTAGTTCTACGGGGTCCAAATTATGTAATTCGAGCCAAATAAGCCCAAAAGGAGCCGACACTCGAGAAGGGTGCAAGTTGCAGGTCCGGTCGAGGCATGGGTCATGTTTGAGTCGAATTACGGGTTAGGTCGTGGATTAGGTCTATTTGGGTTGTGGATCAAGTAAATTTTGGTCGTAGATCGGGTCATATTGGATAATAAATCAGCCATTGGTTGGGTGCTGGAGTTGGGTATGGGGCCGAGTGAGGATGGGTTTAGGCTTGACGTGCATCGAACTATGTAGGAATGGACTATGGGTTGAGCGGTGGATGTGGGTCGGGTTTGTGGGTATGTGAGGGTTGTTTCGAAGATGAGGAAGGTTCAACTCCAAACATAATGTTTGGGTGCAGTTCCCTTCGAAGTTTAGGTTCGAACGTAGACTTTGATTTCGAAGAAAAACTCCTTTTTTTCCTTTCTTGATTTCTTCCCTTATTTTATTTTTTTCCATGTATTTTTACAAATAAAAGGAACAAAAACTTCCTAGAATTGAAAACTTTTGGTATTTATTTCTCTACCCCAAATTAAAATAAATGTAAAGAAAATTAATGAAATTAGACGATAACGAGATATTTAGAAATCTGGCTTACTAGAATGGTCTCTTCTAACAACGATCCCTCGTCTACTGATCGGATCTATGTAATATTGTATCTTGATCCTGTCTTCCCCTTTGTAATAAATGTGAACAACATCGTCTTGTATTTTGAAATCTTTTTGTATTTAATTTTGGTGCTGTCATTCTTTAATTTGATTTAAAATTCATCGAATTGCCATTTTTTATTTTTATTTCATTAACTTTCGTCTTCTGTTTTTTTCATGGTTCGAGATTCGAAGTCTCGAAACTCATGTCGTAACACTACCCCAACTTTTCAAGCTACTTTTGTGATTGGAGAAAAATTATTCAAGATATAGATACTAGTTGTTTTAAATATATGAATTGATAAATTTGGATTTTTTTTTTTTTCTTTTGGTAAGAAATGACGTAAGGATAGATAGAATCCATTGGAAAAGAGATATAGGTAATTAAGTTTATTTCATTGATTGATGAGAGAGCATATAGAAGTATGCCTCATCTATTTCATATTAGAGTAAGTAGGGAGAGGGAGTTAATTGGGTTGGACAAGCTTGGATATTAATATATCTATAGTGAGGGGAATGCAACTATTAGGCTATAGTGGAGTGTCCTAGTAGTTAACGAATGTTGGTTAACAAGGTTAATAACTTTAGCCGGTTAATCTCGGCTCGTTGGAGACCATAATCTGTAGGTCCAGTAGGTCCCCTGCTAACTTGTATTGGACTAAACCTTAAAACAGTGTGACGAGTAAGTTTGAAGTGTTCGAATTCATGACAGGGAATATGCGCTAAATATATACGATATATTTAACCGTATTTTGTTTTAATTACGAATTAAATCGAAAGAGAGAATTAGAAATATTTAAATAAGATTTAAATATTGTAATTATGAATAGGGATTCATAATCCAATATGTGCTGAAATTGATTGAGGTTGATTTTGATTTAATGTTAAATATTAATTAAATTGTTTAATTAATCATTTAATATTATATTAATTTAAAATTAATTGTTGAATTAAAATAGAGGAAGTCAAAATTCACTTTAGGGAAAAATCCATGTTTGAGTGAGTGGAATATTGAGTTAACCAAACTTGTATGGTTGCCTCATAATCCCCGTGGTTTTAACAAACTTGCATGTTTGCCAAATAACCTCTCCACAAATTTGAGTGGAATTTTGAGTGTCAAAACTTGGTTAACTTGCACCCCACCAATTTGAGTGGAATTTTAAGTGTCAAAATTGGGTAATCTCAAATTTGCCTAATCATGAAAATATGACTATAAATGGAGTAATCAAGATACATGAAAATACTCTTGGAAAAACTTTGAGAAAATCTCTCAAAAACTCTCTTCCCATGTACTAAATTCCTTTTAAGTTTAGTCACTCACTGTATTCCACAATTCCGTTTTAAGGTTGAATAATAGTAGGGAAGACATTAGTGGTGGTTCGAAACCGGTTCATGAGAAAAACGAAAGTAGAACAAGAAAGAAATTTGAACTACAAAAGGTTAGTACTCAAACTCCTTAAGTTTTAATGCTTTTGAACATGCTAACTAATTTATTATAATTGATATACTTAGAGTGCATAAGATCCAAATTGCTTCAGCCTGTGTTATATTAACACCATCAATTGGTATCAAAGCAAGTTTTANCAATATGTGCTGAAATTGATTGAGGTTGATTTTGATTTAATGTTAAATATTAATTAAATTGTTTAATTAATCATTTAATATTATATTAATTTAAAATTAATTGTTGAATTAAAATAGAGGAAGTCAAAATTCACTTTAGGGAAAAATCCATGTTTGAGTGAGTGGAATATTGAGTTAACCAAACTTGTATGGTTGCCTCATAATCCCCGTGGTTTTAACAAACTTGCATGTTTGCCAAATAACCTCTCCACAAATTTGAGTGGAATTTTGAGTGTCAAAACTTGGTTAACTTGCACCCCACCAATTTGAGTGGAATTTTAAGTGTCAAAATTGGGTAATCTCAAATTTGCCTAATCATGAAAATATGACTATAAATGGAGTAATCAAGATACATGAAAATACTCTTGGAAAAACTTTGAGAAAATCTCTCAAAAACTCTCTTCCCATGTACTAAATTCCTTTTAAGTTTAGTCACTCACTGTATTCCACAATTCCGTTTTAAGGTTGAATAATAGTAGGGAAGACATTAGTGGTGGTTCGAAACCGGTTCATGAGAAAAACGAAAGTAGAACAAGAAAGAAATTTGAACTACAAAAGGTTAGTACTCAAACTCCTTAAGTTTTAATGCTTTTGAACATGCTAACTAATTTATTATAATTGATATACTTAGAGTGCATAAGATCCAAATTGCTTCAGCCTGTGTTATATTAACACCATCAATTGGTATCAAAGCAAGTTTTAGGCACTTCGTTTACATTTAAGCATGGTGGGTACCATTTCATGAATAAAAATTTGTGGTTGCTAAAGTGGATGTTTATGGTTTTGGCATTTTATTTATGCTCCCATTTGATACAATTATTGTAATTGGCCTAATGTAGGCTTTAATGAAGAAGAAAGGTATGTAATTTTATGGAGCCATTAGAGTACATTTTAAGTTGTAATGGATCGAAAATGGAAGAGATAGCAAGTTGAACCGAAGAAGAAGATGGAGGAGGCGGTTCGGGTGTTTTTCTGCCGGTTGGGGTCTGGTTCAACGTTTTTAAGAGTTGGTTCAACCGGTTCGTGATCCTCGCAGCGGTTCAAGTTATTTTTTAATTATTAATGTAATTATTTAGTTAATTTCTTGCTTTAAAATGCCAAAACCAGCCCACTTAAGGTTGTTTAATTAATTTTGCATTGTGAATGTATGTTTCAGACGTTGTTTTTTGTCCTTTTTCTTCCTCTTCCTCTATGTTTGCTTCTCCTTTTCACTCTCATGAAGTTTCTGTTGGGTTTTATGTCCTAAAACTCATAGTTTGTAAACAAAGATATATTCTATTTTCAATAAAGTTATTATTGTTGTTTATTCAGTAAAAATTGTTATTGAATAAAGTGAACTTTACGATCATTAATCTAAATCCAATAAACTAAGAACACTCTGGCTATAGTATGACTACTTGAACTATATGTAGAGACATAAGAGTGGATCAAGTTCAAGTATATAGTCAAAATGATCTATAGTATAAGGATAAGGCTGAGTACCTTATTCTGGGGACACTATGGATGCGGCCCACTTTTGTATATGATATAAACAATGCGATCACTAAATTGTGCATGTGGAGACATGTGAGTGGGGGCGTCCTATGCAATGAGTATTGCATAAGATCGGACCATGAAGAAAACCACTCTCACTTTATAAAGTCGTTTACTGTTGAGACTGATTTTCTTTTCATTCGATAACCTAGGTAACTCGGTTTTAATCCTGAGCTAACCATGAACTCCTGTTTATTCGGAATTATCCTTAGATTTGCATGGGTGAGAGTGGCTCTAGTTCGCCGACTCAACAGGCCTCCCATTTCAGGGGTAAGACTGGGTGAATGGCTGGGGACGTGGGGTGCAAGACGGAATTCACTCCTACCCACTTTTAGGGATAGAAGAAAGGTAGTTCCCTTAAGCACTGACTCCAGGTCTTGAACAAGGGGCCCCACCCTCTCATTGGCCTGAGAGGGATTCGGTTTACTGGTTGGACCACAAACCAATTGTTTATTAGAGGATCAGTGAGACATAAGGAACAAGAAGTAACTTCAGGGGTAAAACGGTAAATTGACCCAGCTCTAGTTACGAACAACCTGTGAAGGATCGACTTACTAATCATGGTTATATCAGATGGACAGAAATATATCTATAGTGAGGGGAGTGCAACTACTAGGCTATAGTGGAGTGTCCTAGTAGTTAACGAATGTTGGTTAACCAGGTTAATGAGTTTAATCGGTTAATCTTGAATCGTTGGAGCCCATGATCTATAGGTCCATTAGGTCCCTCTGCTAGCTCATATCGGACTAAACCATAGAACAGTGTGACGAGTGAGTTCGAAGTGTTCGAATTCAAATTAGGGAATATGCGTTACATATATACGATATATTTAACCGCAATTTTATTTTATTTACGAATTAAACGAAAAGAGAGAATCTGAGATATTTAAATAAGATTTAAATATCTTAATCAATTATGTGTCGGAATTGACTGGGATTGGCATTTGAATTAATATTAAATATTAATTAAATAGTTTAATTAATTATTTAATGTTACTTTAATTTGAAATTCATTATTCAAATTAATTGTTGAATTAAAATGAAGAAAGTCAAAATGTTGACTTTCATCTAATTAAAATGAAGAAAGTCAAAATGTTGACTTTCATCTAATGGAAAAATCATGTTAGTGGAATTTTGAGGTGTCAAAATTTGGTTTAACCAAACTTGCATGTTTGCCAAATAAACCCCACAAGTTTGAGTGGAATTTTGAGTGTCAAAATTTGGTTAACTCAAACATGCATGCTTGCCACATAATCTCAAACATTTGAGTGGAATTTTAAGTGTCAAGATTTGGTGATCTCAAGTTTGCATGAACATGCAAACTTGACTCTTTAAATAGAGTGATCATGATACTTGGAAGGGATTCTTCATCTTGATGAAAAACCTCTCACAAACACTCTCTTTCACATATACAAAATCCCTTCCAAGTTTAGTCACTCACCGGATTCCACAATCCCGTTCTAAGGCCGGAGGATAGTGAAGAAGACACTAGTGGTGGTTCGAAACCGGTTCGTGAGGCAAAAGGAGTTTGAACTACAAAAGGTTAGTATTTAAACTCATTAAGTTTTAATACTTAAGAACATGCTAGTCATTTACAATAATTGATGTTCAAAAGTGCCTAAGATCCAAATTGATTCCGCATGTGTTATATTAACACCATCAGTTTCGTGGTTCTTGGACGTCCGTGGAGGTAGATCAGAGATTTCTTAAAAACTGATTTCTTGTTTCCTTCTCTAACGGCGACAAGAACAACAACACTGGGTGAGTTTGCTTTGGTTGGATGTATTAAGGCTGGTGGTCACCTTCGCAGTGTGGGTTGGTCGATTTAGGCGTCTGGTATTGAGATTTTAAGTCGTGGTTTTCTCGTCAGAGTTCTCTTCAGTTTTCTTGTCAACTGGGTGTTGGAGTTTGGCCTAGGCGGAGGGAGGATGAGCTTGGGCTTCACACGCATTGAACTGTGTAGGAGTGGACTTTGGGCTAAGCGGTGGATGTGGGTCAGGTTTGTGCGCACCCCTTGGACCCATCATAGTCAAGCTAGTTGTTTGTAGCGATGTCTAGAGGTTTGTAGACCCCTGGTGTCATGCATGGCATGATCACCATCATCATCGTAGTGTTTGTGTTCGTTCTCATCATCATAAAAGGAAAAGTACCCCGATGTATGTACACACAAAAATGCATGAGGTCCCTATTGTTCTTGTCTTTTAAACATTTTTTTATGACACAACCCTAATTCCATCCTTATATTACCATTAATAATATACATGCATTAGTCTTCATTCTTTCATCATTATTTATAATAACTAGGTTTGTGTCCTATGAAAATCATCTTCATATATGGCATTCTTAATATGGAAAATATCATCATACCAAGGGAATAGCATCATCTACGTCATCATTTTAGCATGCATCCTCATCATCATACAATGTCATCATAAACACATCATAATCATTGTAAAACATCATCCAACGTCATCATATAACTCATAGACGTCATCATACATCAAACGCCATACGTCATACATCATAATTGTAAAGCATAAAGGACACGTTATGCTGCAACTAGGCACGTGTCATCATACATCATTTCATTAATATCCTGTAGTAAGTCCATATGTTTTGCCTTAGTCGACGTTCCCCTAATTTCAAGTTCGCTAAGCTTCTGTTCCTCGAAGTTGTTCCAGACGTTGCCGGTTGTTGTTTTCTATTAGAATTTCCATTTCATTTCATTAATATCTCAAATTTCTAACGAAACTTAATTTGAATTCATGAAATAGAGCATCATATCGACCTTAATTACCATAGTTAGGGTTAAAATGTAAGGACCAGGTTGACTCGATGACTCCAAAAAAAACAGGTAAATTTTTAGCAAAATAAAACATAACATTCATTAAAACAAAATTGTGTTCATAAATGAGTAAAACACAAAACAAGGAACGACACAAAATATTTTAAAACAAAAAGGGTTGAAGGACGACGGATGAGGCTTGTCTATGGCACCTACTCCAGAGTCCACTCCCGACCTTGACCAGTTCCTTATTACCTGAAAAAAAAATGAAAAATAAGGAATAAGTTCAAAGACTCAGTAAGTAGCCTACTTGTAGGCTGGCTCTTAATCTTATCCTTGATATGCTAGGGTACCACATTCTTTCTTTTCTTTGTTCTTGTTCTTGAGGCAAGTACTTAGGCCTTCTAGTTCTTGTTCTTGACTTGTGGATTCTTATCATGGTCTATCATAAAAACCTTGGTCTTGGATTCTGAAATTTTGGTTCTGATGTAAGGGCCTTAGTACTACAGTTCTTAGTTCTTGATTTTTGTCTTTAGAACTTGGATCTCGATCCATGTTCTAGTCCTTGATCGTTATCTTGTTCTTGATACTTTCTAGGTTCTTCTTCTGTTCTTGGTCCATTCTCCAAGACACTCCCCCTAGGATTTATGGTATCCTTCATGAACCTGACCACCTATGTCCAAGACTTCATGCCTTTCAAGCGACACAGTCTTAACCTACGTCCAAGGCTTCATGTGTTCCAAGCGATATAGTTTGAACCTACACCTTAGGGCTTGCCTTTCGATAGGATCTGAAATCCTATGCCCAAGGCTTCATGCGTTCCAAGCGGCTTAGTCTCGAAATTACATCCAAGGCTTCTTACGATCCAAGCGATGTAGTCTAATTCTACATCCAGAGCTTGCCTTGTGATACAGTTTGAATACCTATATCCAAGGCTTCATACGTCCCAAGCGGCATAGTCTGAAAATCTACACTCAAGGCTTCGTACGTTCCAAGCAGAATAGTCTAAGTCATGAACATGTTGTACCGTGAGAGGTCTTAGGAGGTTATTGATTCATGGTTAAGGTAACTTACTCTCTTCTTGTTCCAATTGTAGCCATAGATGACTCCCCATGATAGACCATAAAGGTCACATGATCAATACAAAACATGAACTTGGCATCCTGCAAATCTTAGGGTACCCATAACATTGTGTAAGGAATCTCATCTAGGTGAAGGAAACATGAGGCTAAACATGACATCCTACAAAAAAATAAAAATAAATAATAATAATAAATAATTAAAAAAAAAATAATGGTGCAATGCATCCCACCTAGAAAAGGAAAACATGGGTCTCTGAAAGCACCCGCGTGGGGGAGGTCATGGGTCACAATTGGACATGATGAGAGTATTATCTAACGGTCTTTAAGTTTCTATTTCTAAGGACACTGGTCCCTTGTACTTGAGTGGTACCTAGCATTCTTCTTACCTTGGCAGTCGTAGAGCTTGTGTGGTATTGTTCTTGGTTCTCACTCTTGTAAGTTTCTAATGTTCATAATTCTTTAAGGCATAAGTTGTAACGTGCATTCATAAACATATGAATCCAACATAATAGCAAGAATGAGTTATTCTAGAAAGTCATAGAGTCATCATGAATTCTTTAGAGGGTTCTAGAAGGTCAGAGTCTTGAGGTGTTTCCTTTAGGTATTTCTTGTGTTCTAACTTGGTTTAGGTTCCAAACTTACACTAATCAATTTGAAATCTCAAACATATCTTCATGTCCTTAAGAATAGATCTTATAGAAATTAATAGGTCATTTGGAGCACGTATAGACCTTCAAATATCATAAGTAGTCTTACAAAATCATTTTACCTCTTGTCATTTTACCTTTAATTCTTGATTTTGCTACTTAACTTATTTCAATGGCTTTCAAACTTTACAAAATCATCAAATGTCATAAAATAAGATTTTCTATAGAGTTTCATAGCATTTGGACGTCAAGTAGGTCATGAACCTAAGGTAAATTACCTTGGGGGCATTCTGGTCATTTTATACTATTTCTCGGTTTACTTGCTTATCCTTATCCAATGACCGCCAAATTTTATACATAATCTTAAAATTCTATAATATACTCAGTATTAAAATTTCATAGGTAGTGGAGTTCATTTAGTGAGTTATTTTAACATTACTTAATTCTCAAGTAATTTGATCGGTTCAGGGTCTTAACTCATGGTTCTTTGAGTTTTTCTTTCATATATCTTTAATTCATACTATTTTTAGAGTTCATATAGAAATTCAAGCGATTCCTACAATGTCATAAGAAAAGTTCAAGGAGCTACTTACCTCGTCGTCAACGTTCGGGACCTACGTTCTCAAGCTTCCGGTATCCGAATTATTCCAAAATTTCTTTATTAGATTCATATTTGAGTCTAGATTTAGGAACCATAAAGAAATATATGAGAACCTATCTGGAAGGAGTCTAAATTGATCATAAAGTGTAGAAAAGGTCCGCATATGACTTCCTTTGACTTTTATGGTAAAAGTTGACCTTTGACTTTGGACTTCATCTTCTTCTTTGGTTACTAGAAAATGCAATGTTTTTCCTTATCATACCCCTCTAGTTTTGCCTTGGTTCAGCTCTATATAGACCTCTAATGGACTCAATTTTTTCACGAAACGTTTAGATGAAGTTTCAGGGAAGAAGTAGAGACCAATTTCGTACCTTGTCGTGGTCTGTAGCTCGAGTTATAACCTTCGAAAGTTCGTCGGAAAAAGTGTTTTTTTGCTTAGATAAATCTGAAAAAAAATTTGTTGGGTAGCCGATTCTAGTTCTTTTCAGGGCCCGATTCCTTCATAAAACTTGTTGGAAACCCTATGTGGAATGTGTAAGAGTTGGTAGGATAGAAAATGATTAACCACAGCCCTCGGATTTCTAAATCCGAGGAAGAAAAACCATAATCTAAAGGCTTAAAACTCGAGTTTTAAGAATCCTCATCACTCGATTCTTGTCGTAAAACATTGCCCAGAACATCTTATTTAGAGAATTGATTTTTCCTAAATCGTAATTATTTTTCTCCTTTTTATTTTAAACTCTTCTAGAAGTTGCGTCGGAAATATCTACTCCAATGAGAGTGCTACTGACATTGAGTTTAAATTTCTAACGATTGGATCTAAAGTATGTCAAGGCTTGTTAAACATATCCAAATTTTAGCTCGATCCAACGGTTGATGTGAAGATACCATTGATTTCAAGGGAATGAACTCTTCATCCACGTAGCGGAAGCATTGGAAACCGCTTTGATTTTTTATTATGAATTAAAACAAACCTTTGTAGAAACCCTAGCTTGCAAGCCACCTTGAAGTATTTCTACCATGCAAAAGTTCTTTAACATTCCACAAGATCTTCCTTGCTATGACTCGAACACAAGGTCAAGGCTTGTGGGATCCTCTTAAAAGAAAATTCCAAAGAGATTGGAGAATGGGAGTTTCAAGAGAATTCTCTGGAGAGGTATTTTCGTTCTCTAGAGAAAGTGGGAGAAATTAGTATATCTTTGGCTTAACCCAATGGTCCTAGTTCGTATTTTATCTTTGTTACCTTTTCTTAATAATGAGAAACAATTTGAAAGACGGGCGTCTACTGGAATTATTCGTCTTAGAACAAGGAATAAATAGACTTACTCTTCAATTGAATTAAAATGAAAATCCTAACTCAACTGCTAGTTGATGCTTTGTTCGAAAAATCCCAAAAATCTAGATCTGATTGTCCTGTTATAAGAAAGAAAAAAGGAGAAGAAGAATTAATCCTTTTTTTTTTTCGAACATATTCGCAAATTTTGACCACTTTATTATATTTTATCATACTAATTTCTACTTTACTTGGAGTTCATTATGGAGAGAACTCCATTTTAAGCATTCCACTTGATTCTTTCCAATCTTCTTATTTTATGATCTCACTGAAAATCATATAAAGACAATTTCAATTTAATATAGCGATTTGGGCAAGTATTTTACGATCAAGAAGCAACTGCCTCTTGTACAGACTGTGTATGAATTTAGAGAATTTTTACCAAATAATATATTTATATTAGTATTTTATACAAATCATATTTAAATATTATAAAATATTCTAATATATATAGATAACTAATTTTAATTTCATTCAAATTTTAAATATATTTTTATTTACGGTATCAAAAATATAATAAATATATTTTTTCTTTTTAATATATTTAATATTAGTTGAACGGTTGAGATTAATATATTTTTCTCATTTATATTTAACCTATCTAATATATTAAATATTAATTTGAAACTTCAAATTGAATATATTTTCTCGGTTTGTTTAATATATCTAATATATTAAATATTAATTTGAATCTTTCAAATTAAATTTATTTTTCTCGTTATATTTAATATATCTAATATATTAAATATTAATTTGAACTCTTCAAATTTTTTTCGCCTAAGTTGAACCTTTTAGCGTTACTATGAGTTAGTAACGGGCCTTATGGACCTACAAATTATAAACTCGAGTGATACAAAATTAATTAACTAAACTCTTTAATTAATCAATTTTCATTCATTAACTATAGGTCACTCCACTATAGACGTAGAGTTGCACTCTTATGCACTGTAAGACAAGTTATGTCCATTGATATAATCATTACAAGCAAGTCAATCCTTCACGAGTTGTTCATAATTACAGCTACATCAAAAGTTCGTTTTACCCATATAATTACATCTTTCACCTTAAGTACTACTGATTCTCTAATGAACAATTTGTTTATGATCTAATCATAAACCAAGTCCCTCTCGGGCCAATGAGAGGGTGGGGCCCTATTATTCAAGTCCCTAAGTGAACAACTCATCTAGTTCCTTATATGGAAAAGAGTGAATTTTATCTCATGATATTATCTTCCCAAACTCCCTATTTGGTCAATTCCCCAAAATGGTAGGCATATTGAATCGGCTAAAAGAGTTATTCTCACCCATATAAATCAAAGGACAAGCCCTCCGAGACGGGAGTTAATAACTCACTCAGGATTAGAATCAAGTCACATATGATTATCATGTGAAATATTAATCTTCTCAATTAACGGATTTATAAAGGGAGATTAAAGATTTTTTTGGTTCAGTCTAATACAAACTCATTGTATATTATACCCCCATTTACATGTCTCCACATGAACGATTTGGATCAAATCATTTATAACGATTACAAAGTGGGTCGTATCAATAGTGTCACTAGGATAAGACACCAAACCTTACCAATATACTATAGACCCTTTAGATTATTACTTAAACACGATTGTCTTTTATGTTAACCATATACTGTTCAAGATTACGTTAATAATTTTAAATTTTTATACGATGGATAACAATTAAATAACAAATAAAATAATAAAAATTATTTTAGAAATTACATGATTAATAACAAGACTTTAGGGCATAAATCCGAATATGATTTCCTTGTATGGTCAATTTTGCAACCAAATCTAGTTGCATATTTTGTTTAATGGTAGTTTTGTAATTATCTACAATTTTAAAGGTATTTTAGTAATTTTCCATTTTTTTGAATATTTTATTATTATTTTCTAAACTTTCATCATCCTTAATTTTTTTTTTTNTTTATAGATAAGGTATTAAAAATTCAAAAAAATCCTTGATAATTGAAAAAATAAAATGACATTTTTACCCTTTTCATTTACTTTTTCCCTTTCTCGTCTTTTTCCAAAGGCCTTAAAGACTTAAATTTACTTATCCCATAGAACTGACTTGCTTAATACCCTTGTCCACGCTCAATTCCCTTAATTACTTTCCTCGGATCTTTTAAGTACATGGGTGCTTATTCTTATTGGAGCTAATTTTCTTCTTTATTTGGGTGTTACACAAAATCACTTTGAGAGGGTAAAAAACATAGGAGTTGGTGTCAAAATTTTCAAACTTAACCCATTGAGCCATTTGTTAGCCGAAGGACTGTAGAGAGCCGAGTCAAGCCATGTAGCCGAGGGAGTTCTTTTTGCTGCACATTGGCACATGGCACAATAAGGCACTGATGCTTGTGCAGGTTGAGTCAGGTCGAGGTGCGGGTCGAGGCTGTTGGTATTACTATAATATGTGCGGAAGCAATTTGGATCTTAGACACAATTTGGATATGAGGCACTCTAAGTACATCAATTATAGTAAATTAGCTAGCATGTTCAAAAGCATTAAAACATAATGAGTTTGAATACTACCTTTTGTAGTTCAAATTCATTTTTCCTCACGAACCGGTTTCGAACCACCACTAGTGTCTTCCCTACTATTCTCCGGTCTTAGAACGGGATTGCGGAATCCGGTGAGTGACTAAACTTGATAGGAATTTAGTATATGTAAAGAGAGAGTTTTGAGAGATTTTCTCAAAGTTTTTCAAGAAGAAATTCCATCTAACTTATCACTCTATTTATAGAGTCATATTTGCATGTTAATGTAAAATTGAGATTACCAAATTTTGACACTCAAAATTTCACTCAAATTTGTGGGATTTATGGCAAACATGCAAGTTTGTTAAACCATATATCGACTAAATCAAATGTCAATCTCAATCAATTCCAGCACATATTGATTATGAATCCCTATTCATAATTAAAATATTTAAATCTTATTTAAATATCTTCAATTCTCCCTTCTTGTTTAATTCATAATTAAAACAAAATGCGGTTAAATATATCGTATATATTTAGTGTATATTCCCTAATTTGAATTCGAACACTTTGAACTCACTAGTCACACTATTCTAAGGTTTAATCTGATATGAGCTAGCAGGGGGACCTAATGGACCTACAGATCATGAGCTCCAACGATCCGAGATTAACAGGCTAAACTCATTAACTTTGTTAACCAACCTTCATTAACTACCAGGACACTCCAGTATAGCCTAGTAGTTGCACTCCCCTCACTATAGATATATTTTTGTCCATTTGATATAACCATGTTTAGTAAGTCGATCCTTCACAGGTTGTTCGTAACTAGAGTTGGGTCAATTTACCGTTTTACCCCTAAAGTTCTTGTTTCTTAACTGCCACTAATCCTCTAATGAACAATTGGTTTGTGGTCCAACCACCAAACCAAATCCCTCTCAGGCCAATGAAAGGGTAGGGCCCCTTGTTCAAGACCTAGAGTCAATACTTAAGGGAACAACCTCTCTACTTATCCTAAAAGTGGGTAGGAGTGAATTTCATCTTACACCCTATGTCTTCAGCTATTCACCCAGTCTTACCCCTGAAATGGGAGGCTTATTGAGTCGGCGAACTCGGGCCACTCTCACCCATGCAAATCTAAGGATAATTCCGAATAAACAGGAATTCATAGTTAGCTCAGGATTAAGATCGAGTTACCTAGGTCATCGAGTGAAAAAATCAGTCTCAACAATAAATGACATTATAAAATGAGAGTGGTTTTCTTCATGGTCCGATCTTATGCAATACTCATTGCATAGGACACCACCACTCACATGTCTCCACATGTACAATTTAGTGAACACATTGTTTATATCATATACAAAAGTGGGCCGCATCCATAGTGTCCCCAAAATAAGGTACTCAGTCTTATCCATGTACTATAGATCATTTTGACTATATACTTGAACTTGATCCACTCTTATGTCTCTGCATATAGTTCAAGTAATCATAGTATAGCCAGAGTGTTCTTAGTTTATTGGATTTAGATTAATGATCGTAAAATTCACTTTATTCAATAACAATCTTTGCTGAATAAACATAAAAAAATAACTTTATTCAAAACAGAATATGTTTTTGTTTACAAACGATGTGTTTTAGGACATAAAACCCAACAGAGGCGAGGGTGCTGGGTCGCGGAGCGACTGCTAGGCTACTATAGGTAGGCCTCAACTTGGGCTGTTTAAATCTTTGGGCTACATGCGATCTCGGGTTGTAGGTGTTGAGTTGGCAATTTTGGGTCACTGCTGTAGTGGCGGGTTGTGGTCAATACTAACCTGTCTATTGATATGGGCCGAAGCGCGCGTTTGGCCAAACCAATTGGTTGTCAATGGGTTGTGGGTTGAGACTAACCCGGATCTAGATCCGACCGATTCGTCTTCTTCGCCCAACTTTCAACATTTTTCTGATTCCATTTCTATTGAAATAAAATCGCTCAGATACCAATTTGTAGAAAATAAATTTGCTCTGATACTAATTTGTTGAAATTAAAAGTCGCTCCGATACCAACTTGTAGAAAATAGACGCTCGCTCTGAAACTAACTCGTTTAGATAATTCTCACGAAACTGTGAACGAGGTGTCGAGAGGGGAGAGACAAGGAGACAAAGAAATTCTCAAAACCCTTTTCTATTACACTGTACTTTAACTCTTAACTCTTGCTCTACTTGCTCTAATATTACAATGAGAGGTAAAGCTAATTTATAAGTTTTCCTAACGCTAGAAATGGTTGTACCTATCCCACACTTTCTTCCCACGTTTTCTCACCCATAAACCACTCCTTCCCTAAAATATGTATGACTTTTTCACTCAATTTAAAAACCAAAAATTAATAACACCTTCTTTCTTTTTTTTCTCTCTCTCATTTAAGTTTATTTCCAACAAAACTCCCCCATAAACTTAAATGTTCTATTCAACGATTCCACCTGCGCCGTTTTCATTTTCTCAAGCTCAGTCGTGGTTTCTTCAATTTTCTCTTTTTTTCCTCGAGCGGCAAACTAAGGTTGTCATTCTCAGATGAGACTTCATTTGGATCTTCTCGAGAACAACCTATCTAAGACACCAACTCTTCATTTCTCCCGTTCTCAGCCACGCTTGACTCAGACATCATGGCTTCATTCAATTTACTCAATTCCCTTCGCAAGTCCACAACGACATTCTTGTTTCCTCCAGTTTGGCTTTATCACGAGCGAGTGTTTCAATTGTATGTCGTAAATTCACTACCTCCTGGTGAACTTGATTCAGGTTCACGTCGAGTGGGTTTCTCACTTGAGTCAGTATCTCTATATCTTTCTCCTCCCTCACTAACTCGTCCACTAGACCCTCAATCTCCATGAATAGGCCTTTCTCTTTCTCCACACCTTCCTCAACTTTCTTCGTAAGATCAGAGATTATCTTCTCATCCTTTTCCTTCTCCTATTTTAGACAGAATGAACTCTTACTCAACTCAGCCATTTCTTTCTCTAACTTTTCAACTCTTGTTTCCAGCTCTTTCTTTTCTTCTTCAATATTCATCCTCTTTCTTCTTTCTTTCTTGAATTTCCTTTCCGGCCATTGGAGCTCTCTCTCTCTCTCTTCGAGCTCGGGCTCTCTGTTATCTGGTTATTCATCCTTCTTCGATTTTATCGTCTCCAATATCGCGATTTCGCCAAATCTGCTGCGTATCACCTCATTTCTGATAGTTTCTACTACCTCAAGACTACCGCTATCATCTTTCACGTCGTCGTCTCCTTTTGTGTTTGGCTCTTCGTTTTGGGCCATCAACAGGATGCCTCCACTTGTTGCGTCATCCAAGGCCAGGTTTATGGTTTCTTCCACCTTTTCTTCGGCTCGACAATCTCTATCATAGCGACCCATTCTGCCATAATTGTAACATCTGTCAGAGTTACAATTATTTGCATAGTGGCCATTTTTCTGACATTTAAAGAACTGGATGTTGAAATTGTATCCTTGACCGCGCCCTTGATTGCATCCTCTTCCACGCCAATTTGCTTGGCTCGACAGTCTCTTCTCCTAGTAGTTTTCTTCGTAAGTGTTGCCTTGACCACCTTGACCATTCTCGCAACTTCCACGACCTCTACCTCGAAACTTTTGAGAGTAGAGTGCCTTTTCATCCTTTATGGATGTCTTCGTCTGAAGCGCTTGATCGAGTGGCTCCTCCTTCTTTTTCTTACGTTGCTCGTGTGCCTCGAGAGAACCGGCAAGCTCATTGACTATGAACTTCGTCAGGTCCTTTGACTCTTCTATGACACATACGACATTCTCGAAGTTGTTTGTTAATGACCTCAAGATTTTCTCCACAACCCGCGTCTCGGGTAACACTTCTCTGTTTCAATTTAGCTGATTCGCCACGGTTTGTACACGTATGATGTAGTCAGATACATTTTCTGACTCCTTCATCTTCATGCTCTCCAACTTGCCACGCAGAGTCTAGAGACGCACCTGCTTTACTGGGTCGGTTCCATTGACCACCTTTTCTAAAGTGTCTCACGCTTCTTTTGAAGTAGTTGCCCTTGCAATTTTCTCAAAGCTCGACTCGTCAATAGCTAGGAACAGCATGTATAATGCTGCCGTATCCTTTAATCGTAATTCTTTTAGCGCCTTGTTTTGCGCCGCCGTATAACCCATGGTATCCTTCGGTTCTTCAAAACCTTCTTCGATCACCTCCCATGCGTCTTACGAACCAAGAAGAGCTTTCATTTGGATGCTCCAATTCTCGTAGTTCATTTTCGTCAATCGTGGTAGCGGCATTTGTTCCATTATATTTGCCATCGGCTCTAATACCAATTTGTTGAAATAAAATCGCTCGATACCAATTGATAGAAAATAAATTTGCTCTGATATCAATTTGTTGAAATTAAAAGCCGCTCTAATACCAACTTGTAGAAAATAGACACTCGCTCTGAAACTAACTCGTTTAGATAACTCTCACGAAACTGTGAAGGAGGTATCGAGAGGGGAGAAACAAGGAGATAAAGAAATTCTCAAAACTCTTTTCTATTACATTGTATTTAACTCTGTAACTCTTGCTCTACTTACTCTTCCTTGCTCTAATATTACAACCACAGGTAAAGCCTATTTATAAGTTTTGCTAGGTCATAACTATCCACTTTTTCTTCCCACTTTTTCTCACTTGTAAACCAATCCTTCCTAAAATATGGCTTTTTTTTTTACTAAATTTAAAAACCAAAAATTAATAACCTGGTGGGTTTTAGGTTATAAAACTGATCATTTGTAAACAAAAAAACATATTCTATTTTCAATAGAGTTATTATTGTTGTTTATTCAGTAAAGATTGTTATTAAATAAAGTGAACTTTAAGATCATTAATCTAAATCCAATAAACTAAGAACACTCTGGCTATAGTATGATTACTTGAACTATATGTAGAGATATAAGAGTGGATCAAGTTCAAGTATATAGTCAAAATGATCTATAGTATAAGGATAAGGCTGAGTACCTTATTCTGGGGACACTATGGATGCGGCCCACTTTTGTATATGATATAAACAATGCGATCACTAAATTGTGCATGTGGAGACATGTGAGTGGGGGCGTCCTATGCAATGAGTATTGCATAAGATCGGACCATGAAGAAAACCACTCTCACTTTATAAAGTCGTTTACTGTTGAGACTGATTTTCTTTTCATTCGATAACCTAGGTAACTCGGTTTTAATCCTGAGCTAACCATGAACTCCTGTTTATTCGGAATTATCCTTAGATTTGCATGGGTGAGAGTGGCTCTAGTTCGCCGACTCAACAGGCCTCCCATTTCAGGGGTAAGACTGGGTGAATGGCTGGGGACGTGGGGTGCAAGACGGAATTCACTCCTACCCACTTTTAGGGATAGAAGAAAGGTAGTTCCCTTAAGCACTGACTCCAGGTCTTGAACAAGGGGCCCCACCCTCTCATTGGCCTGAGAGGGATTCGGTTTACTGGTTGGACCACAAACCAATTGTTTATTAGAGGATCAGTGAGACATAAGGAACAAGAAGTAACTTCAGGGGTAAAACGGTAAATTGACCCAGCTCTAGTTACGAACAACCTGTGAAGGATCGACTTACTAATCATGGTTATATCAGATGGACAGAAATATATCTATAGTGAGGGGAGTGCAACTACTAGGCTATAGTGGAGTGTCCTAGTAGTTAACGAATGTTGGTTAACCAGGTTAATGAGTTTAATCGGTTAATCTTGAATCGTTGGAGCCCATGATCTATAGGTCCATTAGGTCCCTCTGCTAGCTCATATCGGACTAAACCATAGAACAGTGTGACGAGTGAGTTCGAAGTGTTCGAATTCAAATTAGGGAATATGCGTTACATATATACGATATATTTAACCGCAATTTTATTTTATTTACGAATTAAACGAAAAGAGAGAATCTGAGATATTTAAATAAGATTTAAATATCTTAATCAATTATGTGTCGGAATTGACTGGGATTGGCATTTGAATTAATATTAAATATTAATTAAATAGTTTAATTAATTATTTAATGTTACTTTAATTTGAAATTCATTATTCAAATTAATTGTTGAATTAAAATGAAGAAAGTCAAAATGTTGACTTTCATCTAATTAAAATGAAGAAAGTCAAAATGTTGACTTTCATCTAATGGAAAAATCATGTTAGTGGAATTTTGAGGTGTCAAAATTTGGTTTAACCAAACTTGCATGTTTGCCAAATAAACCCCACAAGTTTGAGTGGAATTTTGAGTGTCAAAATTTGGTTAACTCAAACATGCATGCTTGCCACATAATCTCAAACATTTGAGTGGAATTTTAAGTGTCAAGATTTGGTGATCTCAAGTTTGCATGAACATGCAAACTTGACTCTTTAAATAGAGTGATCATGATACTTGGAAGGGATTCTTCATCTTGATGAAAAACCTTGAGAAAAACCTCTCACAAACACTCTCTTTCACATATACAAAATCCCTCCCAAGTTTAGTCACTCACCGGATTCCACAATCCCGTTCTAAGGCCGGAGGATAGTGGAGAAGACACTAGTGGTGGTTCGAAACCGGTTCGTGAGGTAAAAGAAGTTTGAACTACAAAAGGTTAGTATTTAAACTCATTAAGTTTTAATACTTATGAACATGCTAGTTATTTACAATAATTGATGTTCTAAAAGTGCCTAAGATCCAAATTGCTTCCGCATGTGTTATATTAACACCATCAAGATCTTGGTCCTATCGTTACATTATGTTTATCACATCCTTTTGATATCCTATCTCAACTCGGATGTGTATTTAATTTCCCTAAGCATGGACCCATCAGTCGATTTGCACACCTCCTAGGCGCCCCTTTCTAGTCAGACGAGCATTCTCTGGTAGTTGTTGATGTCAAACACCCATTAGGTAAAGTCACCGTCATGATAGCATTATGATCAACATAATGATCGTTCTCCTACCCGTAATATCGAGGAATTGGAAGAAATAACCCTCCTATCGAGGAAGCTTTGAGGTTGTATAAGCAAAGTGACCAATTGGGCCCTCGAAAATGTCTTAATCTTGGAACTACTCCGAGTATTTCTCCCTATCTCTTCCTCTCTTTTTTTCACATAGTTTCTTCCGCTTAATGATTTTATAAAGACCATTTTCCTAGTTCAGAAGACCTTCACTTTTCGGGCTAAAATTCTTATTCGTCTTTTCTCATAACTTGGGTCATTGCCTACCTGTAAGGATGCGAGATCTACGACATGAGTCAGGTCATCCAAATTAAGGACCAGGAAAACAACCTCACGTTCTTTTCGTAAATATGAGGTAGGATGCTTACTTTTTGAGTTGTCTTAGTACTCTAACTATTTATCTCTTCGTAACATCATTAAATTTTACTAACCTTCATACATCATCCATCACACCTTTATACTACTATTAAGGCCAAAAATTTCCATAACTTTTGAAAACTCTAGATGTTCAATATATTGCCACGTGGGTCAATTCTATTATCTTAATGACCAGAGCTACTGCGCTCTTTGAATAAATGTTGAGGAGTACTGAAGTCCTGGCTTAGAAGTTCATGTACCTATGGCTTTGTCTACCTCAACTTTGCTAAATTGTATTGTCCATACTAAGAATTGCAAGCAGATTCAAGGTTCATACTTTTTTTTATTGAAATCAGAATCTCGGATTGATATTAATGTTGGAATAACTTAGATATAATATTCGGCCTTAATTCAAATCTTCCTACTTTTTTTCAAGGTGATTTTTACCATCCTTTAACTCATCATGACTTGATTAGTCTTTATGTATTACTTTATCCTTGAGGCCACACACTCCAAACCTTGATAAAGTATCCAACAATTGGTCACTTTGCCTATACAACCTCAAAGCTTCCTCGGAATATTTTCACCTATAATCGTAGTGCATAAACATCCCTAATAGGAGGGTTATTTCTTCCAACTTCTTTGTAACATTAAGGAGAGTCAAGATAATTACAAATCAGTTTTTTTGTACACATCTTGTCACTTGGTATTCATAATAAACCTTGACTTCTTTTAAAGGGTCTTTAGGGGTAGTTTCGTCCTTTTTCTTAGAGTCTATACCTCAAACATGTTCTAATCCCCTCGTGAGATCTTGCATACTTACCCTCACGGTCATAAATGAGTCCCATAAAAAGTTTCTTAACCCTTGGGGTTCTCTAGAATCTTGAAAACGTTTTAGAATTCTTATAAGGGTATATTGGTCATTTACTACCCCAAATCTGGTTTAAATACTCCACATATTCCAATGGTCTTGTAACTTTGTATAAACCCTTAAACTATGACATAAGGCTCCTCATGAAATTTCATGTCATTTAGAGGTCACTTTGGTCATAAGCCAATGGTACGTAATTATAGGGGCATTTTAGTCATTTTATACTACCCTGGTTTAGCCCGTTATCATAATCTAATGATAAATGAATTCTATACATAAACTTATCATGTCATATTGAGCATTCTTCTAAAATTTCATGAGCAAAAGAATTCATGTGGTAAGTTTGTGGCTAGAGCGCTTCATTGAAATCAATATTCACGTAGACACTAAGGTTGGAAATCGTTAAAT
Organism: Cucurbita pepo subsp. pepo; assembly: GCF_002806865.2. Lineage (NCBI taxonomy): Eukaryota > Viridiplantae > Streptophyta > Magnoliopsida > Cucurbitales > Cucurbitaceae > Cucurbita > Cucurbita pepo. The sequence goes on along the minus strand of NC_036647.1, from coordinate 6,742,769 downwards.
ACTTAATTTCATTCAAATCACTTTCTTCCTCACTTCTTCCTTTCATCAACTAAGCAAATATTCAATCAATTTCTTGCATTACATTGTCTTCTCAGTAATAATTTTTTTTCGTAACAATATTTTAATTTCATATTTAAATACTTCATAGTGACAAAATTTTCTTTCGACACTATAACTTTTAATATCTATAGTAGGCTATAAGATATTGTCGTCTATTGAGCTTCTTTGGTCATTTTCATTTCAAACTACTTACTCGTCAGTATACGTTGGTACATTCCTTTTCATCTCTATGGTCATAATATTGTGTATTTTAACTATGTCCGAGACGTCCTACTTAAATATTTAACATTCCTCATCAAAAACATTTTCATGCATTTACCAATGTTTAACAGTTTACTAAACTATAACTCCCCCGTCATGGTACAAACCTTACTAAATTTAGGCACCATCAATATATCAATTAACATTCATATTTCATGCAAGGTAAATCATATCATACTCATATTACAAATAAAATTGAACTAAGTCAACTATAATACAGTCAACTTTATATCTTAAATCAAATTTCATAATACTCCCCTCACGTTGGAGAGTGTATGTCCACACCCAACTTGTCTTTTAGAAAATCAAACGGTCTACCCAAACCTTTAGTGTAAACAACTGTCAATTGCATTTTAGTCTAAACATAACATGCTTTGATGACTTCAACTTGTAACTTCTTTTTAACTATATGGCAATCTATTTCAATGTGCTTCATATGTTCATGAAAAACTAGATGGGCTACTATATGCAATGCTACTTGATTATCACAATACAACGATGCTGGTTCGAATAGCAGAACTTTCAAGTCTTGAAAAATGTATCTCAGCCAAGTTAACTCTAAACAAGTATTTTCCATAACGCGATACTCGACTTTTGTTGATGATTTGGATACATTGGTTTGCTTTTTAAACTTCCAATGAATAATTGAATTTTCCAAGAAGATGCAGAACCCAGAAATAAACCGTCTGGAAGTTCGACAACCACCTCAGTCAGAATTGTAATATGCTTGTAATCTCAAGTTTTTTTCATATGGGAGTAGAAGTCCTTAGCCAAGAGTACCTTTGATGTATCTCAGCACTTTTGAAGAGCTGCCTCCCAATGTGGTTTTCTTGGTTCATGCATAAATTAACTAAGCATATGAACTAAATACACTATGTTAGGCCCAGTAATAGTTATATATTAATCTATCAATCAACATCTCTATTTGGTTGGATGCCCAGTAATAGTTATATATTAATCTATCAATCAACATCTCTATTTGGTTGGATGCCCAGTAATAGTTATATATTAATCTATCAATCAACAATCTCTATTTGGTTGGATCATTCAACTTCTCTCCTTTTAAAGAAAGTTTCAAATTTTGTTCCATAGGAAATTTTTCTCGACGTGCTCATGTAAGATTCGTGTCTTGAAGAATGTCTAAAGCATACTTCTTTTGAGACATAAAAATTTCTTTTCTAGATCGAGAAAATTCAATGCCTAGAAAATATCTCAAATTTTCTAAATCTTTGATAAGTAATTTCTCGAGTAAACAAGTCAGTTGAATTTCTTTGAGATCCTTGTTTGTCAATAGAATATCATCAACATAAATAAGATCGACAGTAAAAGAAGTACATATGATACGTTTATGATATATATATATATATATATTATGATATTATATATGTTATGGTACATACGTTTGACAATACGATACATATTGTGATATGCTTTATTATATGATACGTCTACGGTATGACATGATAGGTGGGAGACACGGTATGCTTATTGATATGGAATCAGCCCAAGGGAAAGCTCTGATACCATATGAAATCACTAAGGGGAGTAAGATTCGGATTACCTTATATCTCAAGGCAATAACACTTGTTTGACATTGGAATCACTCCACAAGCAAGATCGATCATGTCTAGCTTGAATGATTCTAAAAATGCAATCTAAACTTAGCCCTAATGATAAGAAATCACTCCAAGAAAAAGTAAAATTCAGATTAACTTGTTGATTAAATATCTCGAGGCAACAACACTTGTTTGAGATTCGAAGCTTAAATGATTATGCAAGCTAAACTACATAGAATTGGAAAGAAATTTAGTCATTCACTAAAAAGGTCAACTCCTCCTTTTACTCCATTTTTCAAATCTATGTTACCAATATAACATACAGTCTTTATATAACCTCAAAATCAAAACACTTGCCCATCTATGAGTCATTCCAAGAGTTGTAACTATATTTGATGATCATAATTAGCCACTATATACTTTATGACCATAATTAGCCACGGGTAAATAAGCCTTAAAATACATTAAATAAACATATAACTCTGAATTATGATTCACCCAAAATTTAAATCAATGAAACTTTGATTCTTTTTCAATGTGGCATGAATTGAAACATCTTTGGATAATTTTGACAACATTTTCTTCACATCTTCCTTGAAGTTTATATTGCATGATTGATGTCTTGGTTCATATCACTTATGATATGATACACGTAACATGATAAGATGTATGATATGAATGACATGTAATAAGATGTTTCGATATGATACACCACTCTTGAAATTACATGAAAAATTATGATAATGATATGATATGAAGGAAAACACTAGATGGGTTGTCATACATGAGAATGAGAAAGGAAAAATGTTGGGACCTCATGCATCATTGTGTGTTCATGCATCGGGGGATACCCCCTTTTTATGATGGTACGGACACGAGGAAACAAAAATCGGAAAGATTAGGGATAGGAAGCCCACCTCACAAAGAAAGAAGGGGCAGCCCCTAATCGGAAGTATCCCATGTGTCCTCCTTCCCGTAGTTTGCCAGTTCGATTCGGTACAGAATACCTTCCTCTGGCGTTGGGTTATCCCCTATTTGGCGCAACACTTCGGACAAACGCAATAGACAGGCTAGACGGACTGCGGGGCTACTCAATCAGACAACCAGACTGCCTATCCACGGAGGAATCTTAGGTCACCTCTCTTCTTCTCCAAGAGAACATTGATTGACAGGGGCCAACTATTAGAATATTAGTAAAGGCGCCTTAGCCTATCTCTCGATATAGGAAGGGGTCTTTTCTTGCTCGTGAGCGCTAAAGTCGTTGGATAGGGTCAGGTGAGCAGTCTTTGACTTTTTTCAGCCTCATAGAACATAGAACAATGAAGTAATGTATCCATACGAGCTCCGACCCTCACTATCTTCCAAACTGTTGGGGTCGTTGCTCCATATCTTGTTCCCCCAGGACTTTGCTAAGCTGCTCGACCACATTCTATTCTGATTACCTTGAGAAAAGCATCCGTTTTACGAGGCAAAAAAATGATCATTATGGTTATCATAATGTGCGATGGCCAGGCAGNAAATTACATGAAAAATTATGATAATGATATGATATGAAGGAAAACACTAGATGGGTTGTCATACATGAGAATGAGAAAGGAAAAATGTTGGGACCTCATGCATCATTGTGTGTTCATGCATCGGGGGATACCCCCTTTTTATGATGGTACGGACACGAGGAAACAAAAATCGGAAAGATTAGGGATAGGAAGCCCACCTCACAAAGAAAGAAGGGGCAGCCCCTAATCGGAAGTATCCCATGTGTCCTCCTTCCCGTAGTTTGCCAGTTCGATTCGGTACAGAATACCTTCCTCTGGCGTTGGGTTATCCCCTATTTGGCGCAACACTTCGGACAAACGCAATAGACAGGCTAGACGGACTGCGGGGCTACTCAATCAGACAACCAGACTGCCTATCCACGGAGGAATCTTAGGTCACCTCTCTTCTTCTCCAAGAGAACATTGATTGACAGGGGCCAACTATTAGAATATTAGTAAAGGCGCCTTAGCCTATCTCTCGATATAGGAAGGGGTCTTTTCTTGCTCGTGAGCGCTAAAGTCGTTGGATAGGGTCAGGTGAGCAGTCTTTGACTTTTTTCAGCCTCATAGAACATAGAACAATGAAGTAATGTATCCATACGAGCTCCGACCCTCACTATCTTCCAAACTGTTGGGGTCGTTGCTCCATATCTTGTTCCCCCAGGACTTTGCTAAGCTGCTCGACCACATTCTATTCTGATTACCTTGAGAAAAGCATCCGTTTTACGAGGCAAAAAAATGATCATTATGGTTATCATAATGTGCGATGGCCAGGCAGGAAAATGATCATTATGGTTATCATAATGTGCGATGGCCAGGCAGGAAAATGATCATTATGTTTATTATAATGTTGTGACGATCAAATAGAAAAACGATCATTATGGTTATCCTAATACTGCAACGGTCGCTATTTCTAAATGGGTATCCGGCATCAACAACTACCAGAGAATGCTCGCCGACAAGAAAGGGGTCCAGGAGGTGTGCAAACTGATTGGCAGGTCCATACTTGCACGTGTGGACCGTGTGTAGAACAGTAAATACACATCCAATTAGCCCGTTCAGGATAACCACCTAAGGAATATAGACTATATGATAGGTTTCACTCATGATTGTGTGTGTTTTCATCTAACCTTGATAGTGGGATCGAGTATTTCAAAAAAAGACTAAAGTCATGTGCTACATCTATTTCAAGTAAAAGCAAGAATCCCTATATGGCTGACGACGCCATCGCAATTCGAGACCATGACACATACATAGGGTAGTTGCACTTATTTTCTTAGACTTAGTTTAGATTATGGTGTTTTTAATTTTAATAATTATTTATTTTATTTAGTATTTCATTGTGTCGTTTTAAAAATGCTTTCAACCACGTAAGTCCATGGCATTGTTTTAAGATGAAGTTTATGTTTTATAATAAAGTTTAAACGCTTATTTCCACACAAAATGCTTACATTATAATGACGGTAGCAACTCTAGGTAAGTAGAAATCTAGCGTCGTTCCAATAATTTTAAAATTAAATAGGATTGAGTTAGAGAAAACTGATCATGATTTGGTAAACTCAACCTACTCAACTTTTTGAAATTTGAATAAATATTTTGTTGGTACTCTTTTCATGAATAAGAGAACCACTACGCTACTCTTTCACGGGTTCAAGAGAAAACCTAATCTTTTAACGTGTTAGAATCAAACCATTACGAGTATTTGGAGTTACACTACGACCCTTGTTTGAGCACTCACCACTTTATCCTAATAATAAAACTATCTCAAAATAAGATGAAGAGAAATAAAATGGAAGGGGATTAAAAATAAATAAATAATAATAATCATAATAATTATCCAAAATCCAATGATAATTTTGTTTTTTTTTTTTTTTTTTAAATGATGTCTAATGGACACTATTTTAACGTTGTTGTTGTCAAAACGGTCACCTATACATGCGTTTTTTATTTTTAAATTTAAATTTATTTTATTTTAAAACAACATAAATGTAACACTCTAGCCCATTTAACATCTGGTTTTGCTTTTTAAGTTCTATATTTTGGAATTTTATTTAGGGTCTTAAAAGAATTTCGAATTAAAGTCCGATTTTGGCTCTTATACATGCTGCTATAGTAGCGGCGATAATTTTTCTTGTCGCCCAACTTCAAAGAGAAAAATGTTTAGAAACATCATAAGAGCTCAAAAAAATTAGAAAAAATCGATCAAAGTCACCCTGAGGAGGAAAATAGTCATTTTAACATTTCTTACCTAACGAGGGGTCTGTGAAGACCGAAACGAAATTTTCCATTTAGAAAAAGCATGCTTGCTTATACAACGATCGTCGAAGCTAATGTTTTCGTCGCTATCTCAAATCGCTTTATTGTACAATGAGAAGACTTACCTCAAAGACCCATGCATTTATATGACTGCAAGTGTGTCACCTTGTGGTATTCCATTAGACTTTGTTGCTACAGAAATCTTTTCTTTATGAACTGTTGTTGATGCTGGTTTGGGTTCATGAGGAACTGATCTCCCACTCTCCACAGAAAGAACTTTGATGGTTTCTTGGAGTTCTTTATCTTTCATTAGAGATTCTAATGTCACATGGCTACCTGAAAAAAGATGCACAACAATGATTTCAAGACAAGAAAACTAAGATTTCTTTCAAACTTGAAATACGAGCACGTGCTTACGATATCTCCAATAGTGCTTTGGATTTGTCGGGTCGTTGATCGTCTCCTCTTTTGCAGGACGTGCCGTGTATTCGTCTTTCAAGGCTAACAGATCCTGGCATCGACGTCAAAGATTTTCAGTTTTGGAATGTATTTTGAGATGTAAATCTTTTGATATTAAAAACTGAAACAGCTTAAGGCGGTATATGTCACCTGAAGTGGGAAGATAGCCCACATTGATGGAGCTTCAAAATGCTGCTTTAGGATGAAATGAGCAATCTCTGGAATACATTGGGTAGGTGGCAATATATCAGAGCCTATAACGTTCTTCATAAACCGTCCTCTTCTTTCTTCGTCTTCCTCCCACCAAGCACGCAAAGTCGAGCAGTCATGGCAGGACGGAGCACACACCTAAAACATGCCCCATTCTTAGACAAAATCCTAAGTTTCTACGGGTTTGATAGTTTGCCTCTTAGTTATCAGAGGCAGATGAATCTATTTAAGAGATGCAAGGGCTTACAGTCATGTAGCTATATTGAGAAGGGATCCCGAACTCTAGATTGGGTTCGTTCGGCATACGTTGAATGCGTAAACCAATTAATCCCAACTCCTCCATAACCTGCATCAAAATCAAGAACAAGGTGAGACTATACACATCATCTCGCTCGGGATTGACAGTCTTTTGTTCGAAGAGATACAGATGAATATCATAATTTAGTCGTACAGGATGAACACATGAAGGAATAAGGCCCAAATCTTCTCCACAGGCTAGCATGTTAGAAGAGTCGAGTAGAACAGGCAGGGTCTTTAAAGCATTTTTCCGCCAAAGATCCTCTTGGCGCTGGAAGTAGTAATCATAGTACAATCTTTTCAGAACATCCTTACTGCATCACGTATGATAAGTAAAATTATTAAAATCTTGCAATACACAGCAACATCAGATAAAAGAACGTGTTCATCTCAAAGGACAATGGCTAAAACTTTGAGTTCATAGGAATAGTTCTCAAATCATGCTTGAAACCTGTGGCCATCCAAGTCATTAAAGCTAGAAGTATCTTCGAGATTGAAACGTGGATAAAAACTTTTTGGATTCTCTGGATCTCTGATAAGAACTATGTTCTGCAAACAACAAAAAGAAACCGAAAGCCATGATCCGTATAGAAACGAAAAGTGCAAGAAAAAGGTAGGAGTTTTACATGAACAAGTTCACACAAATTATGCATTCTTTAATGTAACATCTTCTCTTACCTGTACAAGTTCAAAAAGACTGCGTCTTATCTGGTCTGGGTTTTGCAACTGTGATTCTTCAACAAGTGATTTCAGTTTGGAAGCGATTTTTTTCTCTGTGTCACATTCCTTCTTGAACTGAGAAAGAGGGAAAAAAAAAATACCCAGATAAGACATGATATGTTGGATTAGAGCAGAAGCAAAAAAAAAAAAGCCAAAATGTTCTTCAATAGATCAAGATCCATGTCTCTTACTGAAAACAAGAATCTGTCCACTAGCTATGATTTCGGTATCGCTAATAACAGAGTGTTCATAATTCAACATTCTGAATTTTTTTAAACTGTTAAGATGAATACAGAAATGCATAATTTCAACATGAAGTGAAGAAATTGGACTACACAAACTAACAATTAACCGATTTTTCTGTTCGACAAGCACATGATGTTCTCATAGATAGACAATAGATCCAATTTTATGTAAAACCCATGATAATGAAGTATCACCTCATAAAAGTTCTTCTCATATTCATTCAGGAAGTGTGATGCAATATATCCCCATGCAGCTCCAAATTTATCCTGAAAAAAGAAAAGGAACAACCTACTTCAGGGAATCAGAATCAAATAATGGTTTTCAGGATGGCCAAGTAGATTCATAATGTAGCAACCTGTAAAAATTCAGCCCTGATATATGGACGACTCAAGCGATCAAAGTCCCATATTCCCTCTCTTTCGAGCTCTTCCTGTGGAAGAATAAATATTATTACAAAATTTTGCACAACCATTCACATTTTAAATAAATATGTTTGTTTCTGAAATGAGCAAACGTACCTGGCTTAAAGGAATAGAAGGGCGGAATTTTCCAACTAAACCAGTCATAGCATGCTCTGGAAGCTCCCAAATTCTAAAGAAACCCAATATATGATCAATTCTGTAAGCTGTGAAGTAGTTTGACATCTATAATTCAAACATGAATATGGTTATTATAAGGCCAACAAAATTTCGGGACAGACGATAAAATGTTCTAGAATTTTAGCAAAACCTGAGTTAAACGAGCACGCCACCAAGCATAGTTATCCTTTGACATCTCCTCCCAGTTGTATGTTGGAAAGCCCCAATTTTGTCCATTTTTGTCGAAGTAATCTGGAGGTGCTCCCGTTGACGTGTCCATACGAAACAAAGTAGGGTAAACCCAGGTATCTACACTGTTTCTATCAACACCAATTGGAAGATCTCCTTTCAATATCACTCCTTTCTTTCTTCCATAATTTGCTGCCTCTGACAACTGACATTAATAATGTCAGCAAACAACAAAATACAGTAGACATCTTCCATCCCATTTTATCAAAGAACAATTCATGAAACTTGTGATTTTGTGACTTTAAGTACCTGTTGGTGCAAATGATATTGGATATAATAGTGGAAGCAGATGACTTCATAATGCAAGCTGTCCTTTGAGATGAGCTTCTCAAGCTGTGAAAGAAGGGAACAACAGGAAATGGATTTATATTAAGAAGCAAGCATTAATCTGACATATAAAAATCTAGTTCCAAACAAAAGGGAATAACAGTGATTATCACCTTGTCTTTTGAAAATTGAGAAAAACGACCCCATTGGCTATGATCTGAAGTTTCGAAGAAGTCCCGCAGAAAACAGAACACGGCGTAGGGTTTTAACCATTCCTTCAAGTAATTCACATAGGAAAGAATGTTTATCAGTGTCAATACATAAATTATTATAGGAAGAAGTATCAAAACTACGTAAAGCTTCAGTTTCACCACTACTAAGAAAATTAAGTAAGTTGTTCAGGAGAGGAAAACTTCAAAACCTCATTTTCAGAAAGATACTTCTGAAAGGAACTGGAATTCAGTATTGAATCTTTCTCCCTAGCAAAAATTTTCCGTGCAAGTGAAAGCTTAGCAGCCATAGTAGCCTCATAATCTACATCCTGCATAGAACCAGAGTCGAACGTGGAACTTGAATGTGGGATAACAGAACTACAGCCAAGCAAGCATTTTAATTTTCGCCATAGCCATAATTTTTTCGTTTTCAGAAGTATAATCTTTATGATTTATTTACCAAAATACAATTTGCAAAAAGATAGCAGATGAAAAATCAGGATTTGATAATTTTTTTCTCGCAACTCTATAAACGAAAAAGAACGAAAATACAAAGGATAAGGATGATTAATTTGAATGTTGTCCTGTCTCCTAGTACTGTAACAAGCACGAACAAAACATGATAACATAAGCATAAGAACTACCTTTCCATCCAGTTCAACTTTTTTCTTTTGAATCTCCAGCTGCAAAAGCCCCCCACCCCCAAAGAAAAAAAAAAGATGTAAGAAACTAGAACCCGATAAGTTAATTGGTAACGAAAACAGATTAATCAGCATAACATTAAATAATTCTATTAAGTATACCTTGATATCCTCTGGAATATTAACTGAAAGTGCTTGGACTCTTAAGTACAATGGATGCAGGGCAAATACAGAAAGTGAGCTGCAAAAGGTCAATCAAGTAATCATTACGGTAATAAATTAATGTATTGAACCATAACTTCTCAAGATAAGAGGAACGGTACTTTTTAAGGTGGGTAAGTAATTCTGGTCATAGAAGTTGAAGTACACTGATAAAAGTAAGAAACAAAATTATGAAGCAATGTTTTAATAATATATTTTATTATATCTAAGATTAATACATAATTATAAATATTTTGAAAATGAAGCAACCTATTAAAAATTTCTAAAAGTTCCCAAAAAGACATTAATCATTTTGTTTAATTCATTTTTAAAACAAACATAACGTTACATATGAACATAAATTTTAATATGAAACGTGATATTTTAAATCGAAAGACGATACATTTTGATAGGTAAAATGTTGAGCAAATCCGAAAACTAAAGGATTGAAAGTATCTACTATCACCACTAATAAAGAAGATTGGACAACTTGACTTTAGATTTTGCATTGAAACTGCATCCTACCTACCTGTAAGGATACGAGTCCCACCACATTCCATGCACAGATGTATCGTTAACAGGTAGAAGTTGAACTAAATGGAGACCAGACTCCACAGCCCAGTCAACAAGTAATTTCAAGTCAAGAAACTCGCCAACTCCAAGATCATCTTCTGATCTAACAGAGAACATGGGGATTGCAACACCAGAACCACGCCAAGGAACATCCTGGGTACAAGAAATTGGTGAACTAACTTAGTAAAAAAAAACCAACTAACTAGTATTCATCAGAAGAAATTTCTTCACAATAGCTTACTCGCAACATGCCATCTGAAAGTACAATATGTCTTGGTGGAATATTTGAAGCATCAAGGAGAAGGTCCCGGTTTTGTCCAAATTCGGAAGAAATAACTCCATCTTTTCCAAATTTACAATATTTGTACGTGAAACTGTTGTTAAGGAAGAGTAAAGGGAAAGAGAGATGACTAAAGATGATAAAAACATATTCATAGACAAATATTCCAATTGGAAGAAAAACGACACTTCAGGATATTTTAAGGGGAAATCGGTGTGCTGCAAGATGCAGTCTCCATGCCAGATTGAATCGCCCGCATAGCTAAGTTTAATCCCATTCTGTACCTTCCACTGTCCTAACTTCGAAGAGCTACCAATGACGTAGACCTGTACCAGTAAAATTTCATAAATTATAACTAGAATTGGAACTGGATGCCAGTCAATGTGAAGTAACAAACGAACCATTTATTTGCAGATAAGAAATAAAGCAGGTTAGAGAAATAGATATTTACTGTTGTATCTTCTTCTATATTTGGACAACAAATTTTGAAATCGACAAGAACAGAATCTGCTTCAGTCAGAAACCAAAACCAACAAATTGGTCAAGATCGAATTACCCAAATATAATCATATGACATCAAAGAAGGATGTTTACGAAACAAAAAGGAAATATCAAATTTACCATCCTCATTCAAATTATTATGAATGAATTTTCCTAGTGGTCTTTCAATGCTCAAAGTCGAACTTCTTCCAAAGACCACATCTTTGAAGGCGAGCTTGAAAGGAATCGCATCCGCACCAGTCTGGAGTTTATTTATCAAACAGAAGAATAGATGAGATCTTTAATATAAGGGAAGTGCTCGTAGGTTCTAAACCACCAATATCTACAGAACCTTCAGAAGAAAAAATTACAATAGTGAAACTAGAAGGAAACTGAAAAGCAACAACTTGCAAAGTCTTCGAAACACATTAAAAAAACAAAAAAAAGTGTAAGGATCGAGAGCTATACAAGGAGAAAAACACAAGACAAAACAAAACGCACACGCACACAAAATGCCTAGGCTGAAACATAGCTCCCCAGGCCATCACGATAGTATTACAATTCTCAGTCATCAAGGCAAACTGATTTTCATCTTACTCAAATCAACGTCATACGAATTTGGTAGCAAACCAAGGTAAAATACACAACTGGAGATGGGTTCAGTGAAGATATTTTGGTCTATAAGAATCAGATCCTGCTAGACAAGTAGTTCGCAGATAGTCATAGGAGCCTTTTGCTAGTAAACCAAGGTTTTCTTCAACAACTAGAATGCTTCTGAGGATCCCTCTCATTCAGGTTATTCATGTATTTTTACAGTGCTTCGGCTAGTGAGAAAGTAAATTGAGCCTACTCTGACTCTGAGATTCTCATCATTAGAAATTAGAATTTTACTCGTGTTGAGCTTTGCACCATTTCATCAGTGTCATGATCTTTTGTCGCTCAGAATTTTAAATCATGAAACCTTAATGATAGAAAATCAACTGAGCTTTCCCCTTTTCTCATTCTGCAAAGAAAGTTGTTCACGGTAGATAGAAACAGGTGGAATCTCTAGTCCTATTGACTCTATTTCATGCAAGCATTACTTAAGTGCTTCAACATCATCGGGTTATCTCTGGTTGCCATTCTTCCTAGTTGAGGCCATAAAAGGTGAACTTTTCTATGAAAATGAAGTTTTATAGTTAAATTGTGATGTGGCAATGAGAGGGCGAGATCCCTAATCACTATTCTCAGAGGAGGTGCATATTCATTCGGTTGCAACCCAATAGAGGCTGGGAAGTGTAGTCGTCTATTGGTTTATTCCCGAACGAGATAACTTTGTGGTAAGCGAGGATGTTTTCTTTCTTCATAAAAAGAGAATAATGGAAATTTTTTGGAAGATTTGGACCTCTACTCAGTGTATTTCTTCTTAGTACCTCATAGTTTTTGTTTAGCTTACACAATGTTCTAAAACCAAACTAGATCAAAGACATCAAGTTCAGTTTAAGATTACAGTTTTAGTCTCATATCAAACGCAACGAGCTGAAACATCAAATAAATTCAAGAGTAAAAACAGCACCTGCCAAAGATCACGGAGCTCGACGACCTCCCCGCCCTGTAATCCTTGAGGTAGAAACAGCTTCCTCCTGTTTCCCTTCTCCCATCTCAAGACCTCTCTATTGTCATCAACAACATAGTAATTGTACTCACATCCAAACCCATCGGACACCGCAATACTTCCATACCATATAAGCTGATCCCCTTGATGAATAGGGCTCAGTAACAACCCCTTCTTCACATTCCACGAACCAAGCAGCGGCTCAGAGCCACAGACTACCAAACTTTGACCCCAGTGAGTATAGTATGGCAATCTAAACCTCACATTCACCGATTTCGCACGTTTGTCTCCAGAAAACAATCCCAAATTCACCATCTTATTCAGAATTGAATCAGACACAGAACAAATTCCCTACACAGAAAACAATTCAAGGACTAACATTCCAGCTCCCATGCAAATTCAAACAATCCTCTCGCACTAATTAAGAACTAATAGCAGCATGAGCAAACAAAAGGAAATACAAATTCACAATAAAATTTCAAAGAAACGAAGCTAAATCCATAAAAAAAAACGTTCACTCACGAGTCAGGAAGAAGGAAATCCAAGAGTTCAGCTCCGTTCGGTGGGAATCCGGCTTTCTGGTATAGAATATATGAGCGAAGTGGAAATCGGCAATCACCACGTTGGTGAAGATAGAAAGTAAGAGAGAAGGATTGATGGGATTGCTTGATATTTTTTTGTGGTGAATGTCCTGTAGTAGAGAGGGAGAGATTCGAACCAGTTGTTGTTTGGCCTTTGAATGAAAAGTGAAAACTGATAGGAATTGAAATCTTTCTGTTCTTGTTACAGAAATCCATTTGGACCCTTCTGCCAAAACTTTCCCTCGAAATTTTCCCGGAAAATCTTCCAACCCATGTGGACGATAACAAAATCAATATCTAAAACCACATGGAATGCAAATTGGAATCATCAAATTTGTAATATGTTATTCAAAATCATTCCTGCTTCGTTCATAATCAAAACCAAAATTCGAATTCATTCAATTGTTGATTAGATCTCGAATAGAATTCACAACCTAACTCAAGTCTGGTTTTTTTTTTATTATTTAAAATAATCCTAAAAAATTCAGACTGTTATAGTCAAGTAAAGATAGGATAAGGTTGGATTGGATTGTAACTCTAGTTAAAAAATTCAAATAAAAAATTTACCTAATCTAAATAACGACTTTTTTACTATTTTAAAAAAATAGTAAAAAAATTTAATGTTTACTATATTTTAGTGTTAAATAAGAAAAAGACATTTATATGCCTTTTATAGTACTTTTCTCAACAAAAAATATACCTTTTATAAATTTATATATATATATATATATATATATATATATATATATATATATATATATATATACTCACTTTTCACCATAACTTTACAGTAACTTTAAGATTTTTATCTATTATTCAAATTTTTAATTAAATCTTTTTTTAATTTTTTTAATTTTTTTAATTTTTTTAATTCAAAAGTAAAATAAATAAATAATGATCCTGTATTCTGAAAATAAAATAAAATTTATATTTTAATTATATAAATAAATAAATAATGTGGCTCTTAAGGGTTGTGAAAGATTCCACTCCTATCGAAAAAAATTATAAAAAAGGTAAGGAAATTTGTGAACTGAAAATAAAATTACATTTATTTATTTATTTATTTATTAGAAACTCTTAATAAATCTAATGATTAGGCTTTCTAAAATTTTAATTTTATTTTTAATAAAAATAAAATATTATCTATTATTTAATTTCGATTCGCGACTCAATTTCAATAATATTATTTATGATTTAATTTAAAATTAACAATAAATTTTGGATTTGTTTGACTAAGCTGAGAGGAACACTTGTGAACTAACACAACTCAAATAAAGTAAGGTCGATCGAGTTCTTCGAATCTTCAGGTCTTTTAAACACCCATAAGATTCCGTTAACGAAGAATTTATTATAAATGAAAAAAAAAAGTATTATAATGTGAAATATAAACTTACTCTAACGATACTATAAATTTTTCTGTATTGTAGCTCGAACCAATAAAAAAAAATCCTTTTGACGGACAGAAATTATATAAACCAAAACATCACCGAAAAGTTTAAGAGAGATGTGAAGAAAATGTTGTTCAAATTATGGCAAGATGTTATAATTCATGTCACATTAATGAAGAATCAAGTTTAGGTTTCGGGTGCTTTTATTTATTTTAAGATTAAATTTACATAATGACTAATTATGGTCATAAAATATGAAACATTACGAAACCTAATAATACATGAATATCATTAATTGAAATCCACCTCATCCCACAATATTCATGAGGAAGTCAAACCCTAAATTTGGCACCAAACTTTGTGTGATCACTTTCACGTGAAACTTGCTTTCCAATATTAAATAAAAGTGTACCTAAAAGTTAGGGACTTGCATTTAAAACCCGAACATTTATCTAATAAGATATCATCTAGATTCTATCGTCAATCTCGTTTGGGAACAAGTTTACTATCGAACTAAATTAATTAATAGAAATATGTTTGAATTTTATATTTTGTCTAAAAAATATTCTGAACTCTCAAAAGTTTTAATAATACTCGAGTTTTAGATGAAAACCTAAAACTTTACTTTAAAATAAATAAATTTAAAACTTAAAACGCTACTTTTTAGGTTATTTTTAAAATATGATACTAATCACAATGTTTCAAATGTTCCAACCACTGTACTTATTGTATAATTTAAGGTAAAAAAGATTCAACAAGCATTCATTCTTCATCTACTAAATTGGGTAGACTCAGTTCCACCGTCATTTCATGTGTTAAAAGCTGATTTGATCAGTTCAACCGTCATTTCATGTGTTAAAAGCTGATTTGATTGAGAAAAGATTATATAAAGCTTCATAAGTGAATATTTGCACGGTTTAAGTAGCGGATGAAGTTGCAAGCATCATTTTAATTTTATTTATAATTTTTTATTTCACAAATCTTGTAATGGGTCAAAGGGTGAAAGTTAATTGTCGAATTAACTTCATATTTTGTGGTGATTCAAAGAGATCAGGATTAAATCATGGTCACTAGTGGGATCCCCTCCAGATTAAATCATGTCACTACCTAACCAATTTTAGTATTATTTTTAAACAAAATATAAAATTTGAATATTTTTATTAAACCGATTCTCCACAATGGTATAATATTGTCCACTTTTAGCATAAGCTCTCGTGGCTTTGCTTTGGGCTACCCCAAAATGCCTCATACCAATGGAAATAGTATTCCCCACTTATAAACTCATGATCTTCTCCTAAATTAACCAATGTGGGACTCACTCCTAATAATCCTCGGGGCTTAGGGTGTTTTTTGTGTTTGTTTATATATACATATATATATATATATATACAAAGCTTCAAGTTATAAGAAAAAAGCTATGTTTTGCTTCTTTTCTTTTTTTTTTTTTTTTTTTTTTTTTTTTTTTTTTTNGCTTGCATTTTATGGAGAAAATGAGATGATAAGATGATAATACACAAAACAGTGGAAAAACATGCATGTTTATCAAGGCCTGCCACCTCTGTGGACTTTGACCTGAAAACTGCATCTCCCATCTAAGTTCCTTCTTAATCACATCATATTTACACACTTACACACACACACACCTTCTCACGTCGTCACCGACAAGCGTTCATCGCAAAACTGCCAGTCTTCGTTTCAAATCTGCTACATATGGTGTGCGAGAATCAGAAACAGTGTGAATCCCCATTGCGTGATCGTTCGATGACGATCTGCACCAGCTGCAAAATCGGTCGAGTTGTGTCAATTCTAAAAGTTTAGACTATCTATATTCAGTTTCCTATCAGTGTCAGTTTGTTACTCACATGGGGATGGCGATGGTGCAAATGATGGATTCGTCGTCGATGTTTCGTGGTGGTTGGAGTTGCTTTTTGACGGTGGTTGAACGTGAGTGTAAACGACGTTTGGTAATGGAGCTAATGCTGGAGCTGGAGAGACGACTCGATGTTTTGGTGATGGTGATGGAGCAGAATGAACAGGAGATTGCTTTCCTTCTTTTCTACTGGACTTCCTCTTGTATCTATATTGACAACCGGGCGGCTCTGCCTCGGAACTTCTCTTAGGTGATGCTGCTGTTCTTTCAGGGGCAGGGGAACCGTATTTCGGTGCGCCTTTCTCGGTTGTAGGGGCAGGTGAAATTGCAGGTGTAAGAGGGGTGTGATGGTGGTGATGGTGGCGAGTCGGGGGATGATGGTAGTTATGGGGCTGGGGTGTAGGAGCCGGAGCCGGAGCAGGAGAAGGTGACCTTACAGGGCTGTTCCCGTCACTGCCATTGAGGGAGTGTTTAAGAATCGAGGAAAGGCGAACTTGCTTAACTTTTCCGAACTCTGTATTATTCAGGCCGAGGTTACTAGAATTAGAACCCGATATTGTTTGAGCTAGCTGCTTCAGTCGTCGCATCGATGGAGTATTTCCGACTTCCAGAAGAACAGACGACTGGACAATCGTAGGGGCAGTCATGGTCGAACCTTCCGCATTCCATAGTTTAATATATAAGATCTGCATTTTGAACAAAACAAATAAGCTCAAGAAATACAAAGTTTTAAATCATCGGGCCAAAAGATATCCCACTATAGAAGGAATGGAACGGCCTAAGCCCACTGCTAACAGATATTGTCCTTTTTGGACTTTCCCTCAAGGTTTTTAAAACGCGTTTATTAGGGAAAGGTTTCCACACCCTTATAAAGGGGGTTTTGTTCTCCTCCCCCTTTAGGGCCCAGTGTCCTCGCTGGCACTCGTTCCCTTCTCTAATCGATGTGGGACCCCCCCCAATCCACCCCCCTTTGAGACCCAGTGTCCTTGTTGGCACACCGCCTCGTGTCTACCCCCCTTAGGGGCTCAGCCTCCTCACTGACACATCACATGGTGTCTGGCTCTGATACCATTTGTAACAGTCCAAACCCACCACTAGCAGATATATTCCTCTTTAGGCTTTCCCTTTCGGGCTTCCTTTCAAGGTTTTTAAAACGCATCTACTAGGGAGAGGTTTCCACGNCCAATCCACCCCCCTTTGAGACCCAGTGTCCTTGTTGGCACACCGCCTCGTGTCTACCCCCCTTAGGGGCTCAGCCTCCTCACTGACACATCACATGGTGTCTGGCTCTGATACCATTTGTAACAGTCCAAACCCACCACTAGCAGATATATTCCTCTTTAGGCTTTCCCTTTCGGGCTTCCTTTCAAGGTTTTTAAAACGCATCTACTAGGGAGAGGTTTCCACGCCCTTACAAAGGGTGTTCCGTTCTCCTCCTCAATTGATATGGGATCTCACAAGGAACAATAAAAACATTTTTTTGTAGCTTGTATACTCATAAGAGATTAAGTTCACGATCGATAACAATCTCGTTTCTAAAACTAGAAAACATCCCATAAAATGAATGCATTGAAAATCAAATGAGCGGTTAGAGATACACGAAACCTCATACGGAGCTAGTCGTAATCCCGCCTCCAGTTGACTGGTCAGTTCACCGAAGTGAACTTGAATCTGATGAACAGAGAAGTTCAATGTAAAGTTGAAAAGAATTTGCACTTTCTGCAAAAGAAATGCACTCTGTGGCGGGATTATCGTTATTCCTCCCGGGAATTTCAGTACTTCAAACGAAAAGGCCTCCCCGAACATGGATTTGGTAACATGGAGGAACGACTGATTCGTTACTAGACTTGCAAACGTCGACCTGATTAAACTTAGATACGTCTGCGAGATTTCTGAATCATCCGTATCTGAATCGAGGCTGAACACAACTTTCGTACAGTTTGATCCAGATAACGAATCTAGATATAGTACATCCACCTGATTTAAAAGAGCATCGGATTAAAATACATCGAGTATATAGAGAGAGCACAATCAGTGAACATAAACAACAATAGATACTTTGATAGACGGTATAGGGAACTCTTCAAAAATGTCGGTTTGGAGCTGCTCGACATTGTCTCTCAGCAAAGAAACGGGTCTCTCAACGTTGAATGTTGCTAATATATCATGACCTGAAAACAGAAAGTAATCAGAATAGAGCCATTTCGATTCGTGTCGACTTCCACCGTTAACAAAATAAATTCTCGCCTCACACGGTAATATTCAACTCTACTGAGATGGAAATCGAACTAAGAACATTAGTTAATGAAATAGCCAGGCTCTTGAATTATGCACGAGTTTGGACAAATCCGAAACTTCGAACTCAAAACACGTTCTAAATTCTACAACTCACTTCCAACTAAACCCCAACATGAATCTCCATGCATTCCTACAAGACATCCTATTAGCCATTAGGCTGTACCGACCCGTCCAACATGGAGAAGGGGGCGAAATCACGAATAACTTACAATATGCATCACTATAAGACATCCTATTAGCCATTAGGCCGTACCGACCTGTCCAACATGGAGAAGGGGCGAAATCACGAGTAACTTACAACACTGGTTTGTAAAATGGGGATCTTCAAATACAAATGTTTAACTTTAAGCTAAGCAAATACCAAACTAATTGTATGTTTACCCAATTCTTGACAAACTAAGAGATAAAGGTCAATCATACAAGTTTTGGCCAACGTCAAAGCTCGGTATCGGTATCGTAACCTATTCCTTTTCTCGAGGTCGAAGGTTCAAATCCCGACACACTAACTAAGCCAAAAATCCATGTAACATGTCACATAAACTACCATAGATTACTTGAAAGCCATGAAATCAGATTTGTAAGCAATGATGAACACATGTAATTAATCAAACATAACTGATTCTAGATTAAGGTCAATCATACAAGTTTTGGCCAACGTCAAAGCTCGGTATCGGTATTGTAACCTATTCCTTTTCTCGAGGTTGAAGGTTCAAATCCCGACACACTAACTAAGCCAATAATCCATGTAACTTGTCACATAAACTACCATAGATTACTTGAAAACCATGAAATCAGATTTGTAAGCAATGATGAACACATGTAATTAATCAAACATAACTGATTCTAGATTAAGGTCAATCATACAAGTTTTGGCCAACGTCAAAGCTCGGTATCGGTATTGTAACCTATTCCTTTTCTCGAGGTTGAAGGTTCAAATCCCGACACACTAACTAAGCCAATAATCCATGTAACTTGTCACATAAACTACCATAGATTACTTGAAAACCATGAAATCAGATTTGTAAGCAATGATGAACACATGTAATTAATCAAACATAACTGATTCTAGAGCTCCAATGAGCATCAAAATCTCGATCAAAATCAGCAAGAACACAGAACCACACAGAATCAGAAAGAACAAGCTACAAAATCATAAAATCAAAGCCAGATTCTCAGAACAATTCCCAGATCTATGTACCCTACAAACGAACATCAATCAAAAAAACCCTCAAAACCCAAAAAGATATCAGAATCGGTGAAGAGTTCCACCTCGATACGGGGATTTATGACCCAGATCCTTTTGATCTGCATAATGGAGAAAAGGGGGAAGCCCAAAAACAGCAGAAACGAACAAGGCAACGGACAATAGCAGAATGAAGATGCATCTAAAGCCAATGAGGCTTCGAATCGAAACACACCCACAACAGAATCGGCCATCGGAAGCCTGGCCTGATGGCCTGGAGCCGACGGCGGACTGCGGTGGCTGTTCTCCGTCGTTTTTGCCCATTCGAAACAATGCCGGCGAAGTGGGTTAAGGGCCATTGCAGCTGTGTTCCGCTAGGGCTGAGTTGGGTGCGCCCATTATTGGCGTGGGAGTAAAATTTGAATGTGGGTGTGTAATAATAACGAGACTGCGATGAATATGAAAGAGAAGGGCAAAGAAAACGTCAGGGAATCGCTTGGAGATTGAAATTTCTACTTCACTTTGGGGTTTTTGATTGTGTTCTTAATGTGGGTCATCGAAATTCGACTTGAAAATTAAAAAAAAATTATAGGTTTTTTCTTAATTCTTTTGTTAGGGTTTGGATTGAAATTGAAAAACTTGAACAGTAAGTGAACTGCAAATGACAACTCTGCTCTTTTTGGTGGCCTTTTGGATGGTGGACTGCCAACTTACCACCCTTCTTTTAAATTCAAATGAAATTATAAACAAAAAATAATATTCTTTTCATGATCCACGTGTTCTTCCACTGTTCCCTCCAGATTGTTGTACCATTATAAATAGGAGCCTGAAATCTTTTGAATCAACCTGAAATTTTTGGGTGCTGGATGGCTCGAACAACTTGAGCTCTAAAATTTATAAGTAAAAGGTACTCATTATTTTACGAGCAAGACATTAAATTAGGTGGTTGGCATGTCCTTCACCAGACAACCAAATTAATTTCACTTGTCACCTTAAAACTAATATTTTAATTTTAATATTTGTGATGGAAGAATTTGCTTTTTTTTTTTTATTAAAATAAAATTGACGAGACTACTAATGTGTAAAAACTAAAAGACATACGTTGCGACACCCGAGCAAAGGAAGCATACATGAATGAACTGATACCAAATCCAAATAAGAGTGATTCTGACGATAAGTTCAAAAGATGTGAGTGGGGACAGAGTATGCTGGAATGACTCGTTTTGGTAAGTGAGGATAGTCTTCACTCTTAAAAAGCAGAAAGTAGGCAGCGTAACAATGTTGTAGAGGATGCAAGGGATGTCAGGCCATTAAATACCGAATTCGGATTTCAAGACTATGTCATAGAGGATGCAGAGAAATGTCGGGGCTATCAAGTACTGAATTCAAATTTTCAAATTCGAATCATGATTCGAATTGGGCATGAGTCGTTACAAATGGTATTAGAGTCGTACCTCCTTTAGTAAGATGTGGTTCGGAGACGAATTAAGGTGGAAGCTAGTGAGCATGTGACACACGAGTAAAAGAGAAATACATGAATGAACCAACACCACATCTTAATAAGAGCAATCCTAAGAAGATAGGAGGGTTAAGAAAAGCTTAAAATAATAAGCATTAATTTTCATGTGATGATTAAATAAAATATTTTAATAAATTATTAATTAAATATATTAAAAATAATAGTGTTGAAATTAATATTTATAATAAACATAAAAGAGAAAAATATATTTATTGGGTTTCATCTATTAAATATTAAAATAATTAATATATATCAAATACATTAAATAAACGTGTATAATTAAAGTTGAATCCGAACCGAACCCGGAATCAGACCCGAATAAAGCTTGTATAAATAGGTGGAGTCAATTCGGGTTTTAGGGTTTCTTCTGTCGTCTGAAGCTGTCTGAAGGATTCTGTGGTTTTTTTTTCCCGGTTGTCTCGCTTATCTTCTACTCTTCACCAACGCCATGACTGCTCAGACTCAGGAAGAGCTTCTCGCCGCCCAGCTTGATGAGCAAAAGATTAATGTAATCTCTCTCTCTCTTACTCTCTTTGTCGTGTTATTTCCTTGCTAGAAATGAAAGATTTGTCACAAGCAACTCAGTCTTAGATCATTTTTTTAACCTTTTTCTTAAGAGTTGCTTGTGATTTGTGGTAGTTTGAAATCAGCTGCAATGATGGATTTTTTTTCAACTCATTTTGTGATCTGAGCAATTTCGTTTTTCGAATCCAATGTTTTATTAGTTCGAAATTCCAGTACATGATGCAATTTTCTCGCTCTGTTTCAAGTCATTTTCGTGTTAGTTTTGGAGGAGAGTAGCTTGTGGTGACTGAATCCGTCGCGATGTAATTTCATATATTTTTTTTTTTTGTTGCTAAATCAGTTTTATTGAATCCGTTTGGAGTGCATTTAATTGGAATATCAGTATTTTAGAATCATGTGGTTGTATTGTATTAATGATGTATGTAGTATCATCATTCAATTGTTCATTTTCCAAGATAAAAAAAAATGATAACTACTTGTATTTGCCGCCGTAAGACTTACAAGTATATTTTCATAATTTTTTTTATCAATGTTCTGCTAATGATATTGCAGTCTGATGAACCTGTAATTGAGGACGATGACGACGACGAAGATGATGAAGAAGATGATGACAAGGATGAGGATGATGCTGAAGGTAAGTGAATATTGAACAAGTAACCTTGTACATGGATTTCCTCATAAATTTCTTTATTTAACTCTTTAAGTTACTTAATTTTTCCTGTATTGTGCATATGATTACGCATTATAGCCTTTTCCAAATCTCGTCAATTCATTTGGTTGATTCTGATATAAGATGAATACAAGGAGCCTTTGGAGTTGAGTTATTGTTTTCTTCAGCATTTTCTCCACTCGGATGCTTTCTAAAGCTAAATATGATTGAATTTGTGGAATTCTTTATGTTATTTGCTTATTCATTGTTCATGTGCAGTGGTGCAGAGCATATAAACGAGTTTAAGTTTTGATTAACAGAGACTTGATCAGTAATCTTATCTAGTGAATGCAGATAATTTATGTTTCTTTCCATTTAGTTTGGAATGTTGCCTTGATCTCTCTCTGTCTCGTGTCCGTGTGTTGCACATGCATTACTTGGTTAGTATCTGTTGTGAGAATAGAGTTTCTTGTGGCAGGGCACGGAGAGGCCAGTGGCAGGTCGAAGCAAAGCAGAAGCGAAAAAAAGAGTCGCAAAGCAATGCTGAAACTTGGAATGAAGCCAATCCCGAGTGTGAGCCGTGTCACAGTCAAGAAGAGCAAGAATGTTGGTTTTCTCGACATCCGAAGTTCAGTTTTCTAAATCGATTCAATCCCAGATACGTCTAATATCGATGTCATTTTCGTTGCAGATTCTTTTTGTCATTTCGAAACCAGACGTCTTCAAGAGCCCGACTTCCGATACCTACGTCATTTTTGGGGAAGCAAAGATTGAAGATTTGAGCTCCCAGCTACAAACCCAAGCTGCAGAGCAGTTCAAGGCTCCTAATTTGAGTAATTTGACATCAAAGCCTGAGGCACCAACCATTGCTCAAGACGACGAAGTAGTCGATGAGTCCGGGGTTGAACCGAAGGACATCGAACTGGTGATGACTCAAGCTGGGGTATCGAGACCAAGGGCTGTGAAAGCACTCAAAGCAGCGGATGGTGATATCGTGTCTGCCATTATGGAACTTACAAATTAGTAAGAGAGCTCTATCAGGTGGAGTGTTGGAATCTTTTCTTCCTTCTTTTCCCCGCTCTGTTTCAGCCGCAGAATTTGAAGTTCAGAGATTTTAATGTTTTGTAAACGTAGTTTTTATAAACTCAGGATTGATTATGAGTTCAACTATGTTCTTCGCACACCTTTTATGAGTCTTTCTTGGTTGGTCGGGCTAGCATTCTTTGGTGCTCTTGTCGGATACCCAGTAAGAATAATGACCGTCGTAGTATTATGATAAACATAATAATCATTCCTTTTCGTAATGTATACGTTCGTATCCATTGTAAACGGAGAAATATTTCGATGCATGAAACATATGATCATGCACGAGGTCCCAACGTTTTTCATTTATTAAACCATATAAATCAATCCCTTCCATTTTTCCTTCATATTATATCATTTTACAGCATAGCGTTTAAGACATATATCGGGGTTGAATACTGTATCATTTATATCATATATCATATTATGTAGGGGTGTACATGGTCCGGGTTGGGGGATTTTTTTTTTTACCCAACCCAAAAGTTTGGGTTGGTTGGATTGGTGACCCAACCCAACCCGAAACTTTTCACAACCCAACCCAACCCAACCCTCTATTTTCGGGTTGGGTTTTCAATATTTTTTTTAAGTTTTATTTATCTACCATTTATAATTATTCCGATACAAATCTTAGATAAAACTAAACAAACACAAATCAGTTTGTAATTATTGACCAAAAAAACAAATTCAATAAAAAAGAATGAGTGAAAATGGTAACATATTAATATAGTTTAACTGGTTAAATACCAACAGTTTTTTAGAATTGGTTAGAGTAACAAAAATACATACAAAAATAGATCATAAAATTAAATAAACAATAAAAATCGTACTGTATAAACAAAAATATAAAAATATTTTAATTGAAATAGGCTTATTTACTTATTTATTTGTCCCTTCCATCCTAAACTATTATTTTTAAAAAATAATAAAATAATAAAAACAGAAACTACTAAAAAAGAATTTTAAAATAATAAAATAATATAAACAAAACAATATAAAATAATAAAAACTAAAAATAAAATAATATAAACAAAACAATATAAAATAATAAAAACTAAAACCAAAAATATCACTCTGACAAACCCATTAATACAAAAGAATTCTTAATACATTTTATATATTTTATTTGGTTCGGGTCAACCCGAAGGTTTTGCCCATGAACCCAAAACCAAACCGATTTAGTTCGGGTTCAAAAAAATGCACCCAACCCTACCCAAAATACTAATCCAACACAACCCAACCCTTATAGTTCGGGTTGGGTTGGTCTGGGTTGTCGGGTTGCCGGGTTGAATGTACACCCCTCATATTATGTCATATTAGGCACATAACATGTCCTTTAACCTATCATATTATATCATGCATGTATCATATCATAAAGCATGTACCAACATTTATTATGTCACCAAACATGTTACTCCATAACATATATAAATATCATAACATTAACATATCATATCGTAGTCATATCATTTCATAAACATTTCACACATATCAAGCATATGACACATGCAGAACCACGAGAAACATGTCATCATACAGACATAAACTTCTACCCATGCCGATAGTAAGACTTTTTACTTAGTTGCTCTAGGCCGGAGTTACTAATTATTCTTTGTACCTGCCTGAATCTGCTCCTCAATATCCAATTCGACGTCATATCAATCTTCTTGATGATATCAATTAAAACAAAATGACTGCAAAGATCCGTCACCTTGTAGTCCAATTATTTAGAATAAATAAATATCTCGACATATTTATTCTATCTCTTTTTTTCTTCCCAAATCATTGTTTCGTATTTAAAATTTTTGAAACATGGAATTGGTACGGTTTCTTGGAATATAAATATACCTAATGAATACAATGCATATTAAACATACCATTTTACCAAACTGTCCCTTTTAGTTTCACGGGACCGTTATTTTCTCTTTTTTTTTTAACTGACAAATATCCTTTTTCTGGAGGAGCATTAAAGAAAAGGTCGTAAATCTTTAATAAGATAAGATAGTGTTAATAAATTAGTTTCAAGTAAAGTCACGAGATACAATTACATTTGAGATTCAAGTAAATCCTAGTCATAGGTTGTCATGTTAGACGACAAAGGCTTATTGACCTCAAAGTAGTGATGAAAAATGACGAGAAGAATAAATGAGTCAAATTAAGTTTAGACTTGTAGATCTTCTTGACAAGGTTAAACTGATAAGATATGAATGGATTTGTGAAAAGAAAAATGTAACCACGCTAGTTTTCTAGTGACTTAAGTTGCTATCGTATGCATGACGTAACTTCTTATGCGGAAATATTCATTAATACGTCTTCATAAAACAATACCAAAGAATAGGTCTTAAAACATTACAAGGGAAATATTAAGAATAAATATAAGTAAATGCAAAAAATAGTTGTAACGCCCTTAAGTTATATATATATA
Organism: Cucurbita pepo subsp. pepo; assembly: GCF_002806865.2. Taxonomy (NCBI): domain Eukaryota; kingdom Viridiplantae; phylum Streptophyta; class Magnoliopsida; order Cucurbitales; family Cucurbitaceae; genus Cucurbita; species Cucurbita pepo. Next base: position 6,716,576 of record NC_036647.1, on the reverse strand, counting down.
TATATATATGAGTTATGATGATGTATGAATGGTGTCGTACGATATCGTCTGTTGTATATGATTATGTATGAGTTATGATGATGTATGAGTTATTATGATGCTTGATAATGTGCGTAATATATATATATTTCGATGAATGACGTACTTGATATGCTTGATACACTTTATGGCAATATGATGAGTATGATGATTGCGTGACGTTTACCTTAATATGTTGATGTTTTCCATATTGAGCATGCTATATAATGATGAGTGTCATATTGCATCATGTCGTTAGATCGACATAGGACACAACCCTAAAAGCATGAAAATTATATTAATATAAATATCCACGAGTATGTGTTATCTAGAGTAACAAAGAGATGGGACTTGTGTTAGAAGAGACATTACGATGAATTTAGAGGGACCTCATGCATATGGTATGTTCATAAGCATAGGACTACTTCCCCTAGACATGATGAGGGCAGATGCGCACAATATGATGATGAGTGCCAATGCGCACATATGAGAGTGTTCATGAGGCGCATGATACTATGAGGTTCCGCTGACCTCCAGACGTCATTATAGATTAGCTTGACCAGAGGGTACAAGGGGTGTGCGAGCGCCCTGGGGATTCACACTCGCACATGTGGATCGTGTGTAGGGAAGTAATACACATCCAATTTGTCCGAGACTANGTCGTACGATATCGTCTGTTGTATATGATTATGTATGAGTTATGATGATGTATGAGTTATTATGATGCTTGATAATGTGCGTAATATATATATATTTCGATGAATGACGTACTTGATATGCTTGATACACTTTATGGCAATATGATGAGTATGATGATTGCGTGACGTTTACCTTAATATGTTGATGTTTTCCATATTGAGCATGCTATATAATGATGAGTGTCATATTGCATCATGTCGTTAGATCGACATAGGACACAACCCTAAAAGCATGAAAATTATATTAATATAAATATCCACGAGTATGTGTTATCTAGAGTAACAAAGAGATGGGACTTGTGTTAGAAGAGACATTACGATGAATTTAGAGGGACCTCATGCATATGGTATGTTCATAAGCATAGGACTACTTCCCCTAGACATGATGAGGGCAGATGCGCACAATATGATGATGAGTGCCAATGCGCACATATGAGAGTGTTCATGAGGCGCATGATACTATGAGGTTCCGCTGACCTCCAGACGTCATTATAGATTAGCTTGACCAGAGGGTACAAGGGGTGTGCGAGCGCCCTGGGGATTCACACTCGCACATGTGGATCGTGTGTAGGGAAGTAATACACATCCAATTTGTCCGAGACTAGAGACCACCCTTATGATAATTAGAGATAGGTCCGTAAATCATGTTTGCATGTGTTTGCAGTTTCATGACCCCCTATAGTGGGGCCACTTACTAAGTATTCTTCGAAATACTCAGGACGTGTGCCACATCATTTTTCAGGTAAGGACAAGGCGTACTTGTACTGAGGGCGGCGGCATCGCGAGCAGAGACTGTGGCGCGTGCATAGGGTAGACTCATATTTAAATTCCTAGTGTTTGGTTAGAATAGGTTGTTTTGTATTTCATTGTTTTAAATTATTTTGTGTTTGTTCTTATTTTCTCTAAATTTTAGTATTTCGTATTTAAACACGTAAGTCCATGACTATGTTTTCCAGAGAAGTTGTTTTAAGCGCTTTTCGAAGTTTACGTTATAAATGATGTTTATGTAAGAGTTATATTTCCGCATTATAAATGAGCATGAAACGTTAGTAGCGACTCTGAGTATGTGGAAATTTAGGTTCCTTACAATAGTAATGTCCTATACTAACCTATGATCTACGAAATTTAATGCAACTATCCTATGCATATGTCATGGTCTTTAATCGTGATGTAGTCGTCAACTATACATGAGTGTCTTGTCTTTACCTAAAATATGAAAGTAACACATGACTTGTGTATTTTAAGAAATAATTCAGTAATTGACCTCACTATTACGATTAGAGAATGCAAAACACATGCGATAATGATCAGGGACCTATCATTTAAAACCATAATATAGTTGGCCTCCATTTCGGATAAATTGGATGTGTAGTACTCTCCTACACAACTCACACATGTGAGTGTAAGTTTGAGTGTAAGTGTGAGCCCACCAGGCAGCTCGCACACCCCCTGAACCTATCATAGTTGGACTAGTTGTCTGTAATCGGACGTCTAGAGGTATAGTAAACCTTTGAATATGTCAAGCCCACTTCACACTTTAGTCATCTATGAGTATTTATTGTTAGTTTGAAGTTAATATTTTTATCCAATTCCGTAAAATATATGAGTTTATATTATAATATTTAACTTAGGTTATATTATAAATTTAGTTTATGTACTTTTAATGTTGTGTTAATACGGCGCTCGAACTTTAAATAGTATCGAATACATGTTTTAATTTTAATATTTTCTAATAAATTTATTAATTTTTTTTTCTAATAAGCCCCTAATATATTTAATATTGTAAAGAATAATTGGTTAATTAATTATAAAATAAATTTTATGTCTAAATAAATTTTTTAAAAGTGAAATAAAATTAAAAATAGAAGAATTTATTAAATAATACAAATTTAAAGCTAATAATTTTAGATTTAATTTATTACTTAATACCAAAATCCTTAATCGAACCCGAACCGGACCCGGACCCGGACCCGAATAAGCTCCTATAAATACATGGAGCCAGTTTGAGATTTAGGGTTTCTTCTGTCGTCAAAAGCTTTCTGTGGTCTTCAACACATTTCTAACGCCATGACTGCTCAGACCCAGGAAGAGCTTCTCGCCGCTCAGCTAGAGGAGCAAAAGATTAATGTAATTTCTCTCTCTTTCGTGACTTTTCCTTGCTAGAACTGAAAGATTTGTCACAAGGAACTCAGTTTAAGATTTGTCACAAGGAACTCAGTTTAAGATTTGTCACAGTGATTTGTGGTAGTTTAAAATCAGCTGTAATGACGGATTTTCTTATCTTCAATCATTTTGTGACTTGGACCATTTGGTTCTTCGATTCCAATGTTTTGTTATTTCGAAATTTCAGTACTTCAAATTATTTGCTCTGTTTCAAGTCATATTCGGGTTTAGTCTTGGAGAAGATTTGCTTTTGGTTTTTTGAAACCGTTTCGGGGGCATTTAATTTGAAAGTTGGCATTTTAGAGTCATGTGTTTGTATTGTATCAATGATGTGAGTAGTATCATCAATCAAGAAATGAAATAATGTGGTTGAGGGTTTTACATTGCCGATTGTGCAACAGTCGGTTGTAGATATTTTATGTCGATTCCTCGAGATAGAAATGAGAACTGCCGTATTTTCCACCGTAAAAGTATATTTTCATAATTTTGTACTAACTTTCTGCTAATGATATTGCAGTCTGATGAACCTGTAATTGAAGAGGAGGATGACGATGACGATGATGAAGAAGACGATGACAAAGATGAGGATGATGCTGAAGGTAACTGAACATTTGCAGAGTTAACATTGTACAAAGATTTCTTTGTTGACTCTCCATTGTGCATATGATTATTCATTTATAGGCGTTTCCAAATACCATCAGTTCATTTGGTTAATTCTGCTATTAGGTTAATGCAAGAACAGAGAATTAGGAGTTGAATTAATTGTTTAGTTCAACATTTTCTTCACACGGATGCTATCTTAAGCGGTGCAGTGCATATATTTGTGCGTGTGGCTGTGATCATAATATAACTTATGAATGGGATGAGTAATACTGTACAAGTGTTTGGATTTTTTTATGTTTTGTTCATTCAGGTTCGAAAAGAGACCAGAAACAATACTCTATCTTTTACATCCTGCACATGACAGGACACACATCCAGTGTCCGATAAGATCTAAATTTAAAGTTTCTGAATTCACTATCTTTTTAAATTTTGATTTGGAGGCTTCCCTTACGGCTATTGTGAGTGATTCTGTAAATTTGGATAGGAAACTTGGGGATAATTTAAATGGTTGGGATACTGACTTTGGACCATTTTTTGATATGGTGCATCCAAATGGAGCTTTAGGATCGAATCATTGTGTCATTTAGCATTTGGGCACATCTGGAAACTTCCCTTAATGTTGAATTTGTGAACTTGTGGCCTGATTCTTAATGATGCGTGCTCGTTTATTCTCCATTCTCATATATGATATATGTAATCGTTTAACTTCAATAAATGATTTCAGGATGGCCTTAACCTAATGCCTGATTCATTCTCCATTCAGTTAGTTTGTGTTGCATTTTCCATTTGTTGTATTGTGTATGTGCTGCATATACTATATTTGTTTGGAACATGTTATATGAGTACGGAGTCTCCGGTGGCAGGGCATGGAGAGGCCAGTGGCAGGTCTAGGCAAAGCAGAAGTGAAAAAAAGAGTCGCAAAGCAATGTTGAAACTAGGAATGAAGCCAATTCCTGGCGTGAGCCGCGTCACGATCAAGAAGAGCAAGAATGTTTGTTTTCTTTAATACCCAAAATTTGAATTTCTAAAATATCGTCAGCTCGATCATCTCGATCATCTGATCTCGAAAGATACATCTTAAACCTTTGACAATTTTCTCTGCAGATTCTTTTTGTCATTTCAAAACCAGATGTTTTCAAGAGTCCCACTTCAGATACCTACATTATCTTTGGGGAAGCCAAGATTGAAGATTTGAGCTCCCAACTACAAACCCAAGCTGCAGAGCAGTTCAAGGCACCTAATTTGAGTAACTTGACATCAAAGCCTGAGCCATCAACCGTGGTTCAAGACGACGAAGTAGTTGATGAGGATGGGGTCGAACCCAAGGACATTGAACTGGTGATGACTCAAGCTGGTGTGTCGAGACCAAAGGCCGTGAAAGCCCTCAAAGCAGCCGATGGCGATATCGTATCTGCTATAATGGAACTTACAAATTAATGAGTAGTATGAGGTCAGTGTTTCTTTAATATGGAGTGTTGAAATCATTTTGCCTTGTTTTCCCATATGTTGTACCCGCAAAATTTGAAGTTGAGAGATTGAATGATTCTGTAAACTTTCATATCAGTTTTATGTTACATTAAAGCTTGCGGCGGTTCTAATACTATGTGCCTTCCTTCTGAGATTATGGTTTTGGTTTAATTGGTTTGTGAATTTTGGTGCCATGGAGATGATGGATCTTGATTATTACTGGAGTATCCACTTTGAGCATTATAAACCTATATCATTTCCGTTCCCTAATTTAGGGAATGATCATGAGTTTATAAGTAAGGAGTACATCTCGTTGGTATGAGGCGTTGGCTAATTTAGGGAATGATCATGAGTTTATAAGTAAGGAGTACGTCTTGTTGGTATGAGGCCTTTTGGGGGAAGTGCCCAAATTAAAGCTTATACTCAAAGTAGAGAATATCATACCAACGAAACCATAGACATTCACATTAAAAATAAAAGCATATATGAAATGAGAGTAAACAATATATACAAAAACTAAACCTTGCTTTAATCTAATCTAAGACTAAAAAAAGGAATTGCATCCATGGTCATACATATCCAGGTCTTAGGAAGCTTTCCCATCTAGATAAGACTGGATGTTTTTTACATATGACCCACGCGTGTGAGCATTGGTGGGTTGGCAAACCCACAAACCCCCTAGGTCTAGCTTGTCGGACCATATCACTCACTAACGGAAACACCGTCAATACATCATAATAAACATCCGTACACATTATATGATATAAATTATATATTATATTGTAAGCGTTCATACATATCATACCATAACATAACATTCAAGCATATGACACATGTAGGGGCCATGGGACACGTGCCATCGTATAATAGCATATCCGTAGAGAGTGATAAATAGAAATATGAATTGGATACGGACTTTAAAGGAGTAAAATTAAAAATTGTAAAAAAAAAATGTGTGGACGAGAATATGAATTTTATAAGCTACTAAAACACCGAGCATTGTTATTCATCCAAAACTTCGTGTGTCATAGCTGGATTAATTCACAAGGCCAACTCAGGTGCCACGTCGATGTATATATTTTACTTGATCTTATTTCGACTATAACTTTTACATTTTAGTCATGATTTAAGTGATTCAGAAGGCGTTGGAATCGTCATTACAAGATTTATACTATGGACACTTTAGAATACTGGAATTATTAATAATTAAAAGCGTGTTTGTTATTATCAATATATCAAATAATTAATTGAGAAACTCAAGTAAATCAACTTTTTCGATGTTGAAATTTTTTATATTTATGTTAGTTTCATTCATTTTAAGCAATAACATAGGCAACCCTATTTATATCAGATAACAGAAGGGAATTGTCTTTGTCACCTTTATCTCGTGTTTTCACCTCTTTAACTTTCNGTCGGTCCTCCCTCGACCTGGTAGCCCAGGCTCTGGGTTTACCCCATCGCCTCTGTCGTCTTCTTCTTCTTTCTTCTCTCTGTTCGTTCACTTCCAGAAANTCATATTCTTAATTATAATTTTGTTTTTAGCGTTCACATGCCTTTTATGTTTTTTCGAGTCCCGTCAGATTCAAAATGTATTTTTATAATATACCAATTGAATGTAAATTATAAAAGTTGAAAATAAGTAATAACAAAAAAAAAAAAAAAAAAAAAAAAAAAAAAAAAAANAAAGCCAAATTGCTTGGATCTGCTTTTCTCTTTCGTCTTCCCAAAGGTGAATTTCTCCAACCTTTTCCCTTCCTTTTCTGCAATTCCTTCAATTCCAATCAATGTCTCTGTAACAGTTCTACCCCCTTTTGCGTCTCTTTTTTCGTTCTGAATCGGGAGGCCTTTTTTTCTGTTTAAAATCTTGGTTTCTTAGAGGTTTTTTGATAACTTGCAGAAATTGGTCCTGTTTGGATCTTCGTTGGGTGATTTCGATTGGTTTCTGTGGTCTATTTGGAATGGAAATATTGTAGTGGGAATTTTGAAGTACTGTTATNACTGATCTGGAATGTCAAACAAATATATAAATAAATATATATATTTTTTACTATTTTCATAAAAATTCAATAAATTAAGATGAAATAAAATAAACAAACAATTTTTTTTTTTTTTTTTTTAAAAAAGAGAAAAATAGAAAAGAAAAATAAATAAAAAAAGGAAATAAGAACAAAAGGTCACGTCGGTCCTCCCTCGACCTGGTAGCCCAGGCTCTGGGTTTACCCCATCGCCTCTGTCGTCTTCTTCTTCTTTCTTCTCTCTGTTCGTTCACTTCCAGAAAAGCCAAATTGCTTGGATCTGCTTTTCTCTTTCGTCTTCCCAAAGGTGAATTTCTCCAACCTTTTCCCTTCCTTTTCTGCAATTCCTTCAATTCCAATCAATGTCTCTGTAACAGTTCTACCCCCTTTTGCGTCTCTTTTTTCGTTCTGAATCGGGAGGCCTTTTTTTCTGTTTAAAATCTTGGTTTCTTAGAGGTTTTTTGATAACTTGCAGAAATTGGTCCTGTTTGGATCTTCGTTGGGTGATTTCGATTGGTTTCTGTGGTCTATTTGGAATGGAAATATTGTAGTGGGAATTTTGAAGTACTGTTATTATTGTATGCTTGTATGGACTTTCATGCTCTGTATTTGCTGGAATGATTCTACTTAGAAGTTGTGCTAGTTATATGGTGATTGTTGTGGGATTTGGACATTCATGAGTTTGGTGAGATTGATTTATCAATCTTTTCTGTTGTGAGTAATTTTTTAATCATAGTTTCTAGAAGGTATTAGTGTTACCATTTATTCGATTATGTTTCTCGACGCTGAATTTGTTCGTACATATGTTCTTGACCAAGAGACCGAAGGTTCGAACTAAAAGAAGAAAAAGAATCAAAATTGACTCATAGTTAGCAATATGTTTGCCTAGAAGGTACCATAATTTCAACAGTGCGGAGTTCTTGTGTGAATGTTTCATTTATTTACCTCGAGATTTAGCTCGATCTTCTTTTTTTGCCTTAAGATTTAAAAGTTGAGATAGAAGGATTCTTTCTTAGGTATGCAAGTTGGTTTGTTTTCTTGTGCTTTTGAACTAGTTATGTTCGAGTTTTATGAACTTGTCTCATTTCATTTGAGCTGGGATTCACTGTATGGTTTGGTTCTTTTTAGTTCCTTTTCGTTTTGCTTGTGATTATTGCACTTCTTATCTCTATTTGAAGTTGATTTAGTCTTATATATACTGCAAAAAAGCTTGACATTATGCTGAGATAATGTTTTGGTGGCTGAGGAGTTCAGGGATAAGTTTTGGTGTTCTCCCCATTATATATTTTAGTAGGGAGAAGGAGAAGAGAGGATGTCGAATGGTCGGAACACCCATTGGTGTTATAGATGCAGAAGTTCGGTACGTCCTCGAGGTAGAGATGCAGTTTGCCCCAACTGCAATGGAGGATTTATCCATGAACTCGATGATATGGTGCATGGAAACCCATTTGAATTCTTTGGTTTGGATGATGATGATGAAGTTCACAATCATGGTATGGGAGCATTCTCTGCTTTTATGAGACAGCGGTTAGCTGAAAGAAACGACATGAGGGGAAGATCAGAGTCGGTTTTCGAGCTTAGCCCGGGATTTGGACCGCTATTAGTGTTTGGTGGTCAAGTTCCAATGAGAAACAGCAGGTTAGAAGCTCTCTTCAATGGGGCTCCTGGCGTTGGCCTTACACGAGGCAATAGCGGCGACTACTTGATAGGCCCTGGACTGGAGGAGCTATTTGAACAGCTTTCAGGAAATGGTCATCGCGGTCCTCCGCCAGCATCTAGATCATCAATTGATGCAATACCAACTGTTAGGATCGCGCAACAACATCTTCGCTCGGATTCACATTGTCCAGTTTGCAAAGAAAAATTTGAACTCGGGTCTGAAGCTAGGCAGATGCCTTGTAGTCACATGTACCACTCAGATTGTATTGTTCCATGGCTAGTCCAACACAACTCTTGCCCTGTTTGTCGCCAGGAACTGCCACCACAAGGAGTAGGGGTCGGGGGCGGGGGCGGAGGCGGAGGCGGGGGACATATCGCCAATGGTCAAAACGAAAGCAGCAGCTACAACAGCGGTAATGGCTCCAGTATCAATCCAGGCAGACGCAATCCATTCTCTAATCTGTGGCCATTTAGGTCGTCTAATTCAAGGTCCAACCATGGCGGAGCAGGGAGTAGTGACCCGACGAACCACCAGATGGGGTATTCGGGATATCGATACACTAATTCACCATGAATTGAAGTATGGAGATGGTTTGTTTGCAGTAAAAAGGGGTGCCCTGGCTCTGTATGAAGATACACGCAGGGTGTTGTATTTTCTGTGCAAATTTTGGTATGTAAATGACCTTATAATTAGTAGCTGCTTATTGCTTCTGCTGTTGTTTCCTTCATCTTCCAACTCGATTAGTATATAAATGGGGGAAAATATTTCATTGCCTCTTGCTGGACTGCTGTGTGTGTGTATATATATATACATATATATGGATAACAATGGTTAATGTGTTGACATAGATAAACACTAGTCGATCCATTGTTTATTACATAGATAACAACGATATGAACCAAGAGACCAAGGAGAGTAAGATTCGGATTACCTTATTGATCGAATATTTCAAGGCAAGAACACTTGTTTGATTCGAATTTCAAGGCAAGAACACTTGTTTGATTTGAATCACTCCACAAGCAAGATAGCCTGAATGATTCTTGTTGATCAAATATCTTAAGACAAGAACATTTGTTTGAGATTCAAATCACTCCATAAGCAAGGTTGATCATGTCTAGCTTTTGAATAATTCTTGTTGATCAAATATGTTATCACTCCACAAGCAAGATTGATCGTGTTTGAATGATTCTAGAATTGAAAGAAAAGTACAAATGCAGAAAATGGGAGTTGTAACATGAAACTATGAAAGACATTCCAAGAGTTCCAAGGGAATGACTCTGATACCATGTTAGATGAACACGACGAGAGTTCCAAGGGAATTACTCTGATACCATGTTAGATGAACACGACGGTCTACAATGATATGATATTGTCCACTTTGAGCATAAACTCTCGTGGTTTTGCTTTAGACTTCTCAAAGAGCCTCAAATGGAGAGAGTCTCGTGGTTTTGCTTTAGACTTCTCAAAGAGCCTCAAATGGAGAGAGTATTGGCTTCTCTCGAAGCCTCGCACTAATGGAGAGAGTATTGCTTGATTATAAACACATGATCATTCACTCAATTAATGTGAAACTCAACTTCTAAATTGATCTAAATTTTTAAATTTAAAAAAATTCAATATATCTTTTATAGTTTGGGTTAAATTTTGTGTTAATTTTTTTTTTTTTACAAGCAAGATTAATTAATGTGATTAATTTATTTGTTGAAATTTTGTTTTCTTCTCCCTTCTCTACTTCTGCCATTCAGCTTTGCTTGGACTGAAAACTCCGCCTCCCCTCCTCTCGGAATCGTCTCTTCCGGCGAGCTAACCAGAGATTTACCAACTCACTGACCCATGGCCGGCGATCAACGGTTCGAGATCTCTCAGAATGCTTACATAAAGCTTATTCTCCATGCCCTAAAGCACCGGACCTCCGCCGTCAACGGACTCCTCCTTGGTCGCATCTCCGGCCCCAATGATGTAATCGAAATTGCCGATTCCGTCCCTCTCTTCCACTCCAGCATCGGTCTCCTCCCTCAGCTCGAGATATCTCTCCTTCTGGTACTTCCTTCGAATCATTTTACAGCTGAATTTCATGTTTAGGTTTCTGTAAACCGGTTACTCGTGTAAGAATTTGTTGTGTTTGACGCCATGTTTACTTCCTTTTTCACTTGCGTATTTGAGATCTGTGATTGATGAGGTCGTGGCATGCTTCATTTGCAATCAGATTGAAGAATATTATGCGGCCAAGGGATTGAATATCGTGGGATACTTTCATGCCAATGAGCGGTTTGATGACTATGAGGTCGGTGGTGTAGCCAAGCATATTGGTGATCATATTTCTCGATTTTTTCCACATGCTGCTCTTCTTTTGGTAAGAGATCTCTTATTGTGCTTTATCTGTACTGTTTTGTACATTTCTTTTGTTTGATTTATGCTTCTCTGCAGTTAGATCACAGAAAACTTGAAGCTCTTCCAAAGAGGAAGGATAGAAGCCCTGTAATGGAGGTGAGTTTATTGCTATAGAATTCTTATCATTATTTTGTAAATTGTATTTGTACGCTTTATTAGAATTTCCTCAATGAATTTCCACCATCTTTCCTCTTTTCTTTTGGTACAAAACCATTTAAAGGAGCAATCTTATACCATGAAGATGCAAACTTTAAATATTGTAGGTGAATACCAGTACGTAGCATAATTTTTTCGGACAAACTACCTCGTTCGGTTTTTAATGGACTGGAATTTGGTAAAGTAGCTTTGTTACATTTCATATTGATAATTCATTCATTAATTGAGGTGACATTCTTATAGCTTTTGCAATTGCTAGATTTGATATTATTTGCTTTATAGCATCTTGTTTGAGAAGTGTTCTTTAGGAAATTTCTCAGTCCTCTTCCATTGATGGAGAGTTGAATGTTAGATACTATTGGCTACTGTTGATGCTATTTGAAATATAAGGAAATGTATGTTGGAGGTTTTCACGGACTTTCTTGCTTATTTATCATAAATTCCAGCTAATAGTAGTAACTAGATCTTTAAATTTATTCAATTTTATAATCTGTTTTAATGTTCTCTAAACTTGGTTGGCTTGTACCGATTCTGGAATGGATAAAGTGTGGGGTTTCATTTTAGTAAGTGAAAGTATGAGAGAGGCAATAGGAGGGCGAGCTCCAATTTTCGTTGGAGCTGCTCCAGCTTTAGATGTAGGATTTCATAAAATGTTCAACATGGAATGTGTGAATCTATCAAGGAGAAACATCAATAGAATCTTTTACCCATTTGGGGGAGAGTCATTGGACTCTAATATTTAGTTTTCCCCTTCATGCCTAGGGCTTAACCAAATCGCCCGCCCTTCGGGGATGCCCTCAGCGTCGAGGAACATGTACTAGGGTGTATGTGCGACTCGTTCAGACCATGGACCGGGACAAAAGAAAGTACAAAATTTTTCCCGTATCAGTGATAAATACCAGTGAATAGGATAGAATGAATGGAAGAACTCCGTTCACTACCTAAAAATAAATAAAAAAGATTTATCGTATCCTTTTATTGTGTATCAAATTTATGGTTTCTATTGGTGCAAATCCAATCATCTCAATTTGCAATTTTAGATGAGAAAGAATTCCCCATTGGTAACAAATGCTTATCCATTAAGCAGAGGAAATCCTATTTAACAGAAGGATTATGGCCTTATTCTTCCAAGAACGGACTAAGAGGGTCAGCTACCCAACTAATCTTCATAATTAAATACCGTTACTGTATAGGTAGATCTCGTTGTGAAAGACCGATTACTAGCTAATTCATAATGAATCTTGGGACCAATATTTTTAATTTTAGGAGAATCCTCTTTGGTGAGGGAGGCAATGGAGTGGATTTCTTTATCTCTTGCCTTTTGGTTTTGTTCTGGACCTTCAACATTCAAACCAATTATCAGAAAGTGGTTTCTCGAAGCTATGGGGGCCTAGCGTCCTCGCTGGCATACTGCTCGGTGTCTGGCTCTAATACCATTTGTAATAGTCCAACCCCACCGCTAGCATATATTGTTCGCTTTGGTCTGTTACGTATCGTCGTCAGCCTCATGGTTTTAAAACGTGTATGCTAGGGAGAGGTTTCCAAACTTTTATAAGGAATGCTTTGTTCCCCTTTCCAATCAATGTGGTATCTCACAATCCACCCCTCTTGGGAGCCCAACGTCCTCGCTGGCACACCACTCAGTGTCTGGCTCTGATATCATTTGTAACAGCCCAAGCCCACTGCTAGTAGATATTGTCCTCTTTGGGCTTTCCTTTTCAGGTTTCCCTTCAAGGTTTTTAAAATACGTCTGTTAGGGAGAGTTTTCCACACCTTTATAAAGAATGCTTCGTTCCCCTCTCCAACCGATGTGGGATCTCACAATGTAGGGTTCAATCCCGACATCTACATTAAAGTTCTCATGGCATGTTTAAGGCACCTCAGTTTGTATTATTCTACCCTTCTTCAAGATGATTCTTCCTCGAATCTAAGGGATTCCATTGTAATGAAAACTTGAAATCATTTGCATCACGTGGTCTTACTCTTCCATGTTCACACATGAAATCTAGGTTTGAATTTGATGAATGAAATAGAAGTGTCACTTCGTGTGTAGCCTTTCGGTCCTTTTCATTTGGCATGGGCTCATATTTGAAGAAACCTTTAAATCTTACACTAAACATTTGCTTTATGCAAGAATTTCAAAAGAAAAATAGGAACACTTGGTTTAAGCGCACCCATTAGAAATCAAGTCCTTCTGGTTACAAGTTCATGTATGTGTCATTTTGAAAACAAAACAATGCCCTTCTCACAAACTTTCATAACTGAACCCTCTCGTTCCCATGAATCTGTCTTTCCTCATTTTTTCTAGAGATTTTATCATGGCTCCATTCTCAACTCTCACTTCAAATATCTCCTTATCCACCTCGACAACCTCACTATTGGAATCTTCCTTTTTAGATTGTGGATGATCTCCCTCATCTTGAATTGGCTGGTCAACTTGAGGTATCAGACAATCTTCCTTATTGTTAATAGATTGTGTGGCTGGACTCTTTTTGATTTGGTCTTGCTAGTTCATCTCTTGATTCAAGTCAGACTTGTATTTAATGATTGACATATCTCTACTAAATTATCTCGAACAACCTTTCATAAATGAGCATCACTACTGTAGGTCTCATGATGATTTCATCATTGGTGAAATATGCTCTTAAGGTGAAATATGCTCTTAAGATGAAAGTAAAATGAAAAGATATGATCTCTCAAACACTCAAGTCATTTATTTTACTCGGAACACTCGCGTTTACACTTAAAGATAGGCCATTTGGGAAACATGGCTAAATTATGATCTTGTGAGAGCTACTACGTGGATTAAGCCATTCTTGTAATAGTAAGCTATTCAAGACAACCAAGACAAAATAATTATGAAATAACAACAAAATAGAATTAAAAAAAACGAAGAAAGGATTAAACAAGTAAGGAAGGTCCCAAAGATAGTTCTCGGGTAAAACATAACGTTGGAAATGAATTCTAAAAAGAAAGATGTTACGATTTTGACTAAATGTCTATCTTAACTCTTAAAGATAAGAGGCTAGTCTCTCTTTTCGTAACAGAGTAATCAAGCTAACTTAGACGTTATCACTAAGTTTGAATAGGAAAGAAAAACATTAAAAAGCAACCGAGACAAGATTTGGACAGTATTAGCAAAATGTGATTCAAAGCAGATTTGATCTTCAATAAATGTACAAATAGTCTAATAGTTGATAAAAAATTACGATAATTGTTGTAATATCACTACTATCTCAAATATGATTAGATTGGAAAGATCAAACACCAAATTTACAATAGCAATTTAAGAACACAAAAAGAAAAAATTTCTAGATGTTTTTCCTTCTCTCTTTTCAAGATGTAAACTTCATCTTTTAAGATAAAAATGAGATCAGATGAAGAGGAATGGTGGAGGTGCATCAACCAAATGAACGGACAGATTTGTAGAAAAGATGAACAATTGTATAAATGAAAGATAAAATTAAATCTAGAGCATGGCACAATTATGCAACATAAGCTCGGATACCAAATAAGACAACCCTAATTCTTAGTCCAACAATCCAGATTTTTATTCAAGCAAGAACCCTTGAATCAAAGAAACTAGCACCTCCTCGTGCAAAATTCAAATCAACCAAGCGATAAGTCTTGAATTAGATAAGATAAAAGATCTAGAAGCAAGATTTGAAAATCTTGTTCTAAATTGAGTCACTCCACAATTAAACTTGATCAAAACTTGGTTGAATGACTCATATGCAATCTATCGCAAGAATTGCATAAAAACTTAAAAATGACAAACATGATGTTCAGATTTTTAAGGGATTCTCAAACTTAAAGGGATTCTCAAACTTAAAGAGCATAATTTTCCTTCATTCAGAATTTGGATTGAAAAGATAACAGAAATGCCTTTATGCAACCTCGAAATTAAACTATAGATTATCTCCTTTGCCAACCAACCATCACAGATAGGACTAGTGGTCAATAAAGACTTATGTAATTAGTAAAAAGCTGAGAGCGAATGGATCTAATTCATGGTGATCATCTACCTATGATTTAAACTTTTATGAGTTTCCTTTAGAGCTAAATGTAGCAGAGTTATGCAATCATCTAATGATAATAATTAAGATGTGCACTATAATAATAATCAAATAAAATAATGGATAGGCCTGGTATTACGAACGTGTATACACGAAAGAGAGTGAAAAACGTGATAAGCGCGCGAGAAAGGAATATGGTGCATTACGTGCATTAGTGGGCCCGATGGGAGTTTTATAGTTATAGTGGCAGTGGAGCTAGAGTATATAGCGTAGAGTTTTTGTGACAGGAGGGTTTCTTTTTGCTATTAGTTGTTTTGGTTATAAATAAAATTGATAGGCCTATCATAACTAAAATTGTTGGACAAGGCCTATCATAAATATTATATTCTTTACCATGGCTTGGGTTGGACCATGAGTTTGCCCTTCATATTTGTCCTAAGAAGTGTGGAAGGTCACGTGTTTATATTTTTAAGGTTTGAGTTAGTTGGACGAGGTAACGAGTAACAATCATGTCACCTTACTAGTAAAAAGTATAAACTTTTAAGTTTAACTTCAAACATTTTTCTTTGACCCTTTCACTTCGACGGTGGCCAATTAGCCCAACCTCTCACAACTTCTCCTTTTTCAACTCTTCGGTGCTTAGTTGGCCCCTATGGGACTTTACCCCAGCTGATGGTTAGTTGTCATCCAGTCTGCACAAGACATGTCTGGAATGGCTAGCCATCATTTTTCTTTTAAAGATCTATATCCACATTTTAGAGGAGGATAATTGCCACCGTCTTTGGAATAACATTTGCATTTATATAGTTATACATACACAATTTCATTTTTTATTCAGTGATACATGGAAAACTTTCAAATCAATCACATAAACATTCAACATTCAAAACAAATATCATGATCATATGATATCCCAACTTAGCACTATGACATTTCCATAGAAGAGTCATTTTTATTAGCAATGCAAAAACTGGTTTAGCTCAACATTAAGGTTCTTTGGTCGACCTGAATAAATCTCTGAAATTAAAACTTTATTTGAGGGTTAAATCTAATTTTACCAAACGTTATCCCATCATTCCCAATCCACTCTGTCTAAAGCCTAAATGTATAAAGGTTCCAATGGTTATAAACTATTATAAATACTTTAATTCAATCCAAAAGGAATTTATATGAATGAAGCATTACCTACTAGCTCGTACCAAACAAACTCGAGTTCTTATTCGTTTGTGTTCGAATGTATTCGAACTCACAGATCTGAACTTTACAAGCTATGGGTATTCAATTTGAGGTCTTTTAGAGTGTGGGTAATGAAACTAATGCAGATTGGGTTGTCAATGCTTTTATTGCCGTGGGAGTGTGTAACGGCCCAAGCCCAATCCCACCGCTAGCCGGTATTGTCCTCTTTGGGCTTTCTCTTTCGGGCTTCTCTTAAAGGCTTTTAAAACGCGTCTGCTAGGGAAAGGTTTCCACACCCTTATAAAGGGTGTTTCGTTCTCCTCCCCAACCAATGTGGGATATCACAATCCACCCCTCTTCAGGGCCCAGCGTTCTTGTTGGCACTCGTTCCTTTCTCCAATCAATGTGGGACCCCCGCCAAATCCACCCCGCTTGGGGTCCAGCATCCTTACTGGCACATCGCCTCGCTGGCACATAGTCCGGTGTCTGGCTCTGATACCATTTGTAACGGCCCAAGCCCAAGCCCACCACTAGCAGATATTGTCTTCTTTGGGCTTTCCCTTTCGGGCTTCCCCTCAAGGCTTTTGAAACGCGTCTGGTAGGGAAAGGTTTCCACACCCTTATAAAGGGTGTTTCCCAACCAATGTAGGATATCATAGAGTGTTTATTAAGAGCCTGCTGGATGTCCTCGAGGAGTGGGTGCTCACGTGGTGGGAAAAGAAGAGAGTCAGATCAGAGGTCTGCTGTAGTTGCACGTCATGAAGCTTGTGGGTGAAGTACATTGCAGGTTTGTTCATCCTGGGTCTACTATTTGTGGAGCGCCGTTGTGACTGGTCTATGGAATTGTGCTAACATAGATAAATATGGATTCATTTGAGGAGCTATAACGTCGTCAACGTCGATCATGGGAGAAAGTTGCACGCGTTATGGTAATCTGTTCACTGGAGGAGTAGCACGAGTTAGGTGTAGTCAGATGACGTCCTCTGATTGTGGTTACCACCACAGGCTATCGTCGCGAGTCGTTGGAGAGGGAAAACGGTGGGGGTGGCTGTTGGCTCCTGGTTCATGAGGGAGGGAGAAAGAAAGAGATAGAGAGAAGACCTGGGGTTTTCTGATTTGTTCTTTTTTGTTTTATTTGTTCTTCTGGATCACTTAGTTTAATCAAGATATGATTGCATGACTGTACTTTCAATGAACAATATCTGATTTTCTTGGCTGTTTTGTGCTGCTACTCTATGCTGCTACTCTATGCCACCTAACCAGACATCATGTAATCTAGGAATGCTATTAAACTATAGGGCCTCATCTATTGCTAATGTTCTGCTCATTCATTTCGTTTGTTTTGTCACCGGCCAGCTATACACAAGGGAAACTTCCAAGAATTGGAAGCTGGCTGGATCCGACGGAAGCAGCCAGCTAACAATCAAAGAACCGTTAGCAAATATGGTCCTCTTAGATTACGTATCATCTGAAAAATGGCAAGATGTGGTGGACTTCGATGATCACCTCGATGACATTAGCAAGTACGACACACAATCCCCCTCTTTTGAATATTGCATCATCAATCATGAAAAAAAAGAAGCAAAAGTAATCTTTTAAACTTCAAAAATTTTGCAGGGATTGGTTGAACCCAGACCTCTTCAAGTAGAGAAAGATCTTTTCTTCATAGTTGCAAGGCTTGATTGCTCTTAGAAGGATTGGTTGGAAACTGGAGGCTTCTTGTGCTTCAATTACTCATATTGTTAGATGTATTGGTATTAAAGTATTCAACCAATTTTATCTCATTAGACTTCGATTACTCATCTTTGATTCGATATACCGACGTTCTTCCCTTTCCGATCTCCTTCACTGGCATGTTCTATTCAATCCTTCTAGCTCAACCTCTTATTCATTTTTCTAATAAAGAAGAATCTTAGCTTTTTGCATTCTCTTTAAAAGGACTTGATTTTGATTCTTGGGATGAGTGTACGGACGGTAAGCGGCTTCCCGTACTTAGCCGAGGTCAAAATGGTTTGGGGTTCAGGCGCATCGAGCTCAAACTCTTTCCCTGAGTGGGACATGGATCTCGATCTGCTTCGGTGTTGAAGCGTTTTAGTGCTTTGAGTTAGGGGTGGATGATGTTTAAGGAGGTAGTTTGAATGTACTCTATATGTGTCATTCTTTTGTTGAGAGGACATATACTCTCAAGCACATTGAGTATTAGTTTATTGGTTGAGAATAAATTTGAGAATTACTCAAAATGGTATTCCTTGTATTGTTTTTAAATGATGTGTTTTACGCCAATGTTTATGGTTTACGTTCACAACTAGAGGTATCTACGAATCACGGTACAAATATATATATATATATATATATAAAATAAGTTATCTTTATTTCTTATTTAAATGGTGATTTTATATCCTGTTAGGGTGAGCCCCACGAGTTAAATAGACATCTCTATTCATATCTTTAAAAGATTTAGTATTTTTAAATAAGTTTTCAACTTGAAAGCTTTTATGTAATCCATCAATAGTATTTCTAAACTGATACAAATGGACGTTTAAGTAAAAAAATTAAATTCAAGCTTTCGAGAATTGACCAACAAGTAACAAAAAGGAATTGACCAACAAGTAACAAAAAGAATGAAAAAAAAAATTAAATTCAAGCTTTCGAGAATTGACCGACAAATTGATTTGACTATTTAAAATACTGATTCCTTTTTTAAATCAAGTATCTTCACGTACATATATGTAATTCGGAGGGTTCCACGTCGATTAAACAGTAATTTTGATATATTTTCTTTAAAATAAACACTCATAAAATCTAATAAATAAATATTTATAACTTAATAATTTGGAAGTAAAACAATATAATTATTCATTTAAATAAGTATATGTTTTTGAACGAGGACGGATAACGGGAAGGTTCAGAGATCATAAAATAAAGGATGAGATATGAATGTTGTTTATCTGTCGAGATCTCTCGTTCGGTGTCAGCTCCTCCTCTTTCCTTACATTTTTTAAGGCTTGAAAGCATAACCATATATCGACGGGAAAGAAAGACGATCTCGTTTTATTGTGGATGATGTCAGCAAGAGCCACTTTACCATCTCCCGAACAGGTTCGTTTGTAGATGGAAGCTTCAATGCTTGAAATTTTACCCTAAATAGTTGACCTTATTGATTTAAATTTAAGGGTAAAAGTAATTTTTCGAATAAAAATTAATCTTTTAAAAAAATTATACATAGCTTATCCAAAGGCAGCGAGGGGCTCTCAAACCAGAGAAAAACACGATGGCTTTTCTTCTCTGCTCCAATCCCCTCTCCATCTCTCTCCATTCATCTACATTTTCGCCGTCGCCATCGCCATCGCCGTCGCCGTCATGTTTTCCAGTGAATTTCGCCGCCCTGAGTAAGTATCTTCCGCTTCCCTTCCTGAACCTTCCTTTCCGCGCCTCTGTTTGACGGGATCGAACCTAACCCCCATGTTTTTGTCTAATTCTGTATATTCATTTCTCTTTGTTCTAAAGTTTTTTCGCTGCGTGTTCATTTTCACGAACTTGAGAAACTATTTTTCTGTGCTTGATTGAAAGACTTTCCTCGCAGTCATTTTTCTTTTGTCAGGCATTTTCAAAACAGTTGGTATCTGTGTGTAGAGACTGTCGATTTTCCCTTTCCTGATTTTGTATGCTGAATGTTCTGTTACTTGTTCATCATCCTCAATTTGATGTCTAGATTACAGTTTCGTAGTCATGAAATGCGGTTGAATGTGTGTCACTAAACCGAAGAGAGATTGTTTGGAGTGAATGTCATCTTTTATGCATATTCTTAATCCGTTTGAATGTTAATTTGATTCATGTAATGCCGAATAGGAGAAATTAGCATTATAAGCATTCCTAGTATCCCATGGTTTGATAGACAACAATTTAAAAAATGAACTTAATCAAATGCTTGAGCGGATAGGTTAGAAGATATTTAACCTCTGGTTATATTATGAGCTTGTTGGTGAAACTTTAACTTTGATTATATGTGGTAGATCCTTGAACTTTAAAAGAAATCTCTAGTGGATTTCAACATATTAACTAGTCCTAAACTATTATCTGTGTTTAATTGGTCTTGAACATTAAAAACGTCTCAAATATCAAGGCTTATTTGACACAAAATTAAAAGAATAGAATTTGTTAGATACTTTTTGAAACTAAAGGTTCTATTAGACACAATTCTTAAAGCTTAGAGATCAAAGTCATACATATTCTTGGCTTGGAATGGTTAATTCCCTACATTTTATGTATCTTAGCTCAATTTCCACTCCTTTATTGTGGTTTCCATTTCAGATTCTATGTTACTCATGAAGCCTACTGGGTTTCAGCCAAAACACTTCAATGGGGTTAGACTTCGAAACCCCTCCTTCGTTGAAAATACGGTGTCATTTACTGTCAAGGCTGCATCTGAGATCGATGCTACGGGAGAAACCGACAGTAACGAACCGAAGCCCTCGGCAGAAGCTAAAAAGGAGGATGTTCCAGTTGACAAACTTCCATTAGAATCAAAACTGCAAGAGAGGCTGGAGCAGAAGGCAAGGATGAAGTTGGCAAAAAAGATTAGGCTGCGGAGGAAGCGGCTTGTTCGGAAACGCCATTTGAGGAAGAAAGGACGATGGCCTCCATCAAAGATGAAGAAGTTGAAGAACGTTTGACAATCTTCAGCTCCTTCAATTCTTGCAGGTTTAGAGGTGACCCCATTTCTCCTCATTGCTTCCAACTTTCTCTGTCTAATTTCTTTATACTTTCATGAAAATGTACTTGCTTCATTATGTATCTGAAAGAACCCAGTGAGTGATGAAATGTGCAAATTGTGCTCTTAGTTTTGAATGACTAACGGTCAGTTGAAAGGAACTGAATACTTGCCTCTAGACTTTGGTTAGAACATTCAACTTCCCATCATATAGAGCTTGCTAAAAAACCTTGCACAAAGGCCATATCTTAGGAACTTAGACTGTCCAAATTGGTTCATTAGAAGCTTTTGTTCCTTTTAAATATACGTCGAGATCAACACCCCCGTCGAGGGACAAGTTTGAGCTCGACGTATCTGTCTTAATTTGTCACTGACTGGTTGCATAGAGATGAAAGCTAGGGAGAATAGACACTTCAACAAACAAAGAATTCTGGCCTTTGATGAAGATTGAATAGTATGTAGGGATAGGAAGTATCTGCTTTTACATGCTTTGTAGGAAAGGATGGCACTCATGATAGCAACCAAATTTTGAATGTCGTCTTTTAGGATTTAGAGCTGATTTGCCTTTCTGCTGTGGATAAGCTTTGTTGTATTGATGTGTTTTATGTTAGATAAACACGACTCTCCACAATGGTATGATATTGTCCACTTTGAGCATAAGCTCTCATCTCTCATTATAAACTCATGATCATACATTTTAGAGCTCAAACCCATCAAAGGATGAACAACTTTCTGTGTTTGGTATAACTTTTAACCCATTAAGTACTCATCAAAGTTCTCGATTCAAACCTCCGGTCTCTTGATCAAGGACATGTCTTAACTACTTCTGACTTCCGATCTCTTGATCAAGGACATATGTCTTAACTACTTCCTTAGGATGATTTTTAAGTTACCAATTTGTGTATTATTGAGTTATATGGTTATATTTGAACTGATGGTTAAGATATTATTTAGTTTTATATATATATATATATATATATATTTGCAGATTTTGATGCGTAAGATATTTGAATTTGGATGGTAATTTCTACCTTTAGATTCATTTTTCACTCATTAATTCTAAACATATGTGTTTATATGATTTTCAAATAAAAGTCATGCTTATGGGTTTTGGGTCTTACTTCTTTTGAATCAATTCAAAGAGTATAATCAATCACCAAACTTTGATTATGGTGGAAAATCAAAATTCCATTTAGCATGATTCCATTGTTGAAAATTAATAATTAGGGCTTAAAAATTTTAATCCACTAATCGATTAATTTGAAGGAAAAAATGCTTGTATGAATGGAGATATTTAGCATTCTATTACGGTTTATCACATGTATCATATTTGATGAACTAAAGGCAAATATCTTATATGATATTTAGTGTTCCATTACAGCTTATTTACCATATATATTTGACTATCAAATATCTGATATGATATTTAGTTTTCCATTATTTATTACAGACAAATATATTGTATCATGTTTCCATTTCCTTTCTAATTTATTTGATTTTGTAAATGATTATAAACAGAGATTTGATTTAGGTGAGGTGATTTGAGCAAATTTCTGATGGTCGAATTATTGGAAATCTAAATTCAAGAAATTTATTAGGTTCATTTAAAAAAATTAAAAGATTTATTAAACACAAAATTAAAAATGTCAATATAATTAAATGAATAAGATACGTATTACCAACTAAAATGTCAATGGTCGGGTCTTTAATTTCATCATTATTGAATAAAAAAAATAATAATAAAATGAAGAAAAATGAAAAGAAAGAATTAATTAGTTGAATTAATAATATATTTATGAACAAACTATCATAATTCCACCATTAGACCAATTCAAGCATTAGTTTGAATGGAATAATGCACTCCTATATTTACTTCTCTTACTCATTAAATTATTGACTAACACCAATAAATTAATTCATTACTATAAATTTTTTAATAAAATCCCGTATTTTACTTGTTGTTGAACTAAATAAATAATAAAAAATACGATGGATTTTTTAAAATTCATTAAAATTTAAATAAAATTATAGAACTTAATTTCGAGTGATATGTAAATTTGGATGAGATAGAAGTAATTTTAAAATTATTAATTATTTTTTATATCTTAGTTTTAATTAATATAATATTAATTTTTTTTTTATTTCAACTAGTTGAATTTTGTAAATTAATGATTTTTTTTTTAATTTCAAATTAAAAAGTTTGAAATTGAAGAAAGTAATTTGGAGATATAAAATTTTGAGGTTTGTTGATGGAAATTATGATAAAATTAATTAAAGAATTAGGAAAATCCAATTAATTAAACTAATTAAATTAATTAAATATTTTATTCAAACAGGGCGCTAATTCGTAGCCACTACAAAAACGACATCGTTTTGAAGGGATTTCCAAACGCTATATCTATTCGATTCCTCCTCCATTTGAACTCTCACTGGAACTCCTCGCTTTTTTCACCGGCGCCTTTTCTCCTCTCTCCGATCATCTCCACGTTCTCTCTCTCCGTCGGGTTTGGCTTTTTATGGACGGCGGCAGACCATCGAGCACCGGGTTCTTGTCCTGGCGGCGGACCTTGAGCTCGAGATTCGCGCTTCCTTTGATTCAAGACGCCGCCAATTTGATCATGGAACATCGCGGCGTAATCTTCGGTGACTGTGCCGAACCACGAGTTGATGATGAGGAGGATGAGAATGGATACGACCGTCGGGTTTTTTTGCGGAATGGGTCGTCCTTCATCAAGCCTATTTTGGTACTCGACTTGTTCTGGAATTTGTTCTTCGTTTTTGTGTCCGTGATTGTGCTCGTACTGTCTGCTGAAGAGAAACCTTCCGCTCCTTTGAGATTATGGCTTTCGGGTTATGCTGTCCAGTGCCTTCTCCATGTCTTTTTTGTGTTCTTTGCCTACTTTAGAAGGAGTTCTCGCTATCGATTTGTGTTTGAGAATCGTGTGGCTCAGGATGAACTTCGCCTTTCTCATAATCGAATAAGGTAACTTTTTCTTTTCGGAAAAGTTTGTATGGGGGATTTTTTGTTGGAATTGATTTCTCTTTTTTTTTTTTTTTTTTTTTTTNCATTTATTGGGTTCTTAGAATGATTGTGGTGCCAGTAGTGAAGATTATCTGCTAGTTTATGGCAATTTTTATCAAATCGCTTACGATCAGTATAGTTAACTATTGGATTCTACGCATGTATCATCCCATTTATTTCATGTTCTTCATGGATTTAGGAAATAAAAAACCACTCAAGTTGTTGGAATGGCGAGTTCATCTTTCCATATTGGCTGTAGATCTTTCTTAATTGGTCGATTGATTATCATGTGGTTTTCTTTTAGATGTAACGCTAACTTGATTAATCGAGTTCTTCTAGTTTAATTTCGAAGGGATTCTGTATTTTGAACTTGATTAAGAATTTTTATTTTATTATGGCAACAACAATTCTTCTAGCTTTTTTCTTAAAGGTTCATTGGATTAGGTTCTTATTTCCATGTCTTGGAAGGATTTCACACTTAACTAGCAGGAACTTGTTTCCCATCAAGATATTTGCATGTTTACTTATTGTTCTTCTTCTGCCCTTACATATGGAGGTGTTATCTATCTTTCTATTTACCTCTCTGTTTTTTTCCCTTAGATTTTTGAAAAGATTGGAAGCATCGAACACAATGATATCATATATCTGGTGGGTTTTTGGATTCTATTGGATTGTCACGGGTGGTCAATCTCTTTTGGAAGGCTCTCCCCGGCTCTACTGGTAAATGCTCCCTCCTAAGATCTTGAAATCCTTTTTTCTCTTGCTAAAGTCGTCTATGGTTTAAGATCAACTTAGTAGAATTATGATATAAACACATCTTGAACTATACGACCATGCTGATGGAAAGGATTGACCCGCTGAAGTATCTCTTTGAAAAGCAATGCCTGTGTATTTATTTATCTCGATTCTTATATTACTTGCGAATGTGCGAATGAAAGCTGTCAAGACTGAAAAAAGTATTCAGGCTATGTTATCATATTATAGTTTAGCTAGTTTTGGTTTCTTCTTGTGTGCCTTTGGCTGTCTCCTGTGGGTTCGGCATTGTTTCGTGCTGTTGGCTATTTGTTTATGTTGTTTTAATCGTTTTATAGTCGTTTTTGTGTGTGGAAACTTCTCATTTAACTTGATAGAAGTCACATATGAGGTCTCGCTAATGGACTCATGATATGAACCGCAGGTTGGCAGTGGTTTTCCTAGCCTTTGATGTGTTCTTTATTATCTTCTGCACTGGGATGGCTTTTGTTGGTTTCTTTACTGTTTGCTGCATAATACCATTTTTAGCATATGGCTATACCATGACATTCCTAGAAGGTGCCTCTGAAGATGAAATTAGAGCACTTCCCAAGTACAGGTTTCGCCAAGACAATCCACTCGAGTCGTTCGACAGTGACAAGAAACATGAAGTTGGGATGACCTTGGAGCCTGGCTACAATGGTTATACAACTGAACACCTTCTAAATACAGAGGACTCGGTGAGAAACCGTCTTATTTTTTACTTACATTCTATTTTCATCTATTAGGAACCAACATAGTAAATGAAAACACTCTTGCAACGGTCTAAGCCTATCGCTAGCAGATGTCCTCTTTGGGCTTACCCTCAAGGTTTCTAAAACGCGTCAGTTAGGAAGAGGTTTCCACACCCTTATAAGGAATGTTTCGTTCTCCTCCCCAACTGATGTGGGATCTCACATCTTCAAACTCATAAAATAGACGTCTTGTATCATTCCTTGAACAAAATTTTCCTATTTAAACATATGCCTATCGACCTGTTAACTATTGTTATACATGTAGGTCTTGTAGCGAAACAAGGTTATCCGTGATACTGTTGCAAAATAGTTTGAGTTTTTCTTTAAATTCTTTATCCGACTCAAATAGAGTCACGGTTCCTTGTTTCGGAATGACGTTGTTTTTTCCTCGTAATGCCTTTGTTATGTAGCCTTGTAGGACTCTTTGCTACGTGATTAACTCTACGTTGTATTATAATCGTAGGCATGCTGCATATGCCTTGCCCAGTATGTACATGGAGTACAATTGTGCATGCTTCCCTGTAGTCATCATTTCCATACTCGATGCATTGTCAAATGGCTTCGAATAAACGCAACCTGCCCCCTCTGCAAGTTCAGCATCGGACATGGCGATTCCTTGGTCTGATTCACATATCGATCGAGTTGGAGCATTGTCAAGATCTCCCGAGATCTCAAATGGAAACACACACAAACACAGAATGACATGAATCATCTCTTGGAAAAAAGGTACAAATTTCCTAAAGGGTCACTCAAAGTGTAGATAGGTTCTTCTTTTTCTTGTTCCCTTTCCCTTTTAGATTACTTAGGAGATCATATCAATGGGGAATACTGTGAATATACACTTCGATGCACAGCTACTAACTTATATGTCACTAAGAGACCACTTAGTTGATAGTAACATTTAGTGGATAAAGGCAAAAAGAAGCCATTTGTTTACTCATAACCTCATCTCATCTCATCTCATCTCATCTGAAAAGAGCTTTTAAAGGCTGAGTGTGTTGGGTATGCGTTTAATGGATGGTTTTAGTGGAGATTGTGGAATTGGCAGCCATATTGTATTGGTTTTTGTTAGTAATCTATGTCTTTAATTTGTTTTTTTTATCTATTGGTTTAAGGGAAGTGTTTGTGGGGATTCTTTTTTTATCAACCAATTTGAGAGAAACACATTCATACTCCACTAAATTACATGCCACTTATGCGATTAACTTTATAGCCTTTGTTTTATTTTAATTTTTTTTACTACTTATCAATTTATTTTAATTTATTGATTACTCGAGTATGATTTTATGATTTTATTTAAGTATCGTATGTTAAAAGATCTCGTTAATTCTTGTCTTGTCGCTCTCAAGTTAAAAGATCTCTTTCCATTATCACTCATAACGATCTTAGCACATGCTTGCATTAGAAGAACCTGTCGACCTATTTTCTCTTCTAACATAAACAAGATCTTCACGAAGGTGGCCAAAGTGATGAGATATTCTTGTTCGAGTTATCCTCTGAAACTTCTTTGAAAAACCTCTTAAGTGATTCAAGGGGAATATCGATCTTGATGTTCTTAAATATCGATGTTGATTTGATAGATCCTTATTACATTCATTATTCTGATGAGATAGGATATTCACTCGTTCCAATCAAATTAAATGAGACAAATTAACAATCCTCAAGTAAATCATTTACACGTGAACCAAGAAAATTACATTGGGAGGTAGTTATTCAAGTTTTGAGATACATCAAATGGGTTTTGCATCTTGATGAAATTCATATATTTCTGGTAAGTCTAAAAAGTAAAGCAAATCAATGTTTCCACGTCATCTGAGTTCTGTATCTTCTTTGGAAATTCAATTATTTCTTAAAAAACAAAGTGATATGGGAATCACTATAAGGAGAGTAAGATTCGAATTATCTTGTTGATGAAATATCTCAAGGCAAGAACATTGTTTGAGATTCGAATCACTCCACAAGCAAGATTGATCATGTCGAGCTTGAATGATTCTATATGCAACCTAAACTACATATAATTAACTTAGCCATTAACTAAAGAAAAGCAGCTTCTTTTACTATATTTTCCAAGTCTCCTTACAAATACAGCTTATAACATTCATACTTAATGACCATAATTAACCATGATGTAATTGTAACCTATGTAAATAAAAAATCTTAAAATACATTAAATGAAATACAATAACTCTAAATTGTAATCCACTCAAAATTTATAACATGAAACTTCATTCTTCTCCAATGTGGCATGAATTGAAATATCTTTTGATAATTTCAACCATATTTTCTTCACATTTTCATTGAAGTATATTGTAGGATTGATGTTTCTTGGTTTATATCACAGTGTCCAGATCATCAGCAGCGAGCTATGGCAAATACTTGTTTAGAGTTAACTTGGCTAAAATACATTCTTCAATACTTGAAAGCTTCGTTGTCCAAACCTGCATTGTTGTATGCTGATAATCAACAACATTACATATAATAGCCAATCCAGTTTTTCACGAACGTATGAAGCACATTGAAATAGATTGCTATATAGTTCGGAAAAAGTTAGAAGTTGGAATCATCAAACCATGTTATGTTTCAACTAAAATGGAATTGACAGATCTTTTCACTAAACCTTTAGAAATACACGGTGTACATGGTTAGGTTGGTTGGAGAAATCTTTTGAAACAATCTGAAATTTTGAGTTGTTTGGAACCACTCAGCAACCGAAATAGTCTTCACAACCTAACCCAACCTAACCTTTTATTTTCAGGTTGGGTTCTCGTATTGCTTTTTTAAATTATTTAAAAAAAATTATACTAACCTACTTAATTTCATAAAACTCAAATATTAATATTTCATAAGTCACAATTTATCATTAACATCGATGGTAGAAGTCAAATATCCTTAATCATTTAATAATCTTGAAAATAAGGTAAGTTTGTCAACCTGCCAATCGACCTAAATTTTTCATTTTTTTAAAATCCAACCCACCCGAAACTATATATATATATCAAGTGATTGGGTTTCGAGAGCATTCCACCAGCTTTTGGCGACTTTCACTTTCAACTCGATTCCTCGCCTACGTGCCCTTTACGCCCAGTCATTTCGAAGAACACTTACCCCCTGTCTTACCGCGACTGTTGGCATGGAGTTAGCTGGGGCTTCTTCCTCGAGTCCTGTCATGATCGCGCACTCTACGAAAGAGCTTTACAAGCGGCATTGCCCTTCTTCACTCACGCAATATTGCTGGATCGGGCTTTCGCCCATTGTCCAAGATTCCCCACTGTTGTCCCCCGTGGGAGTCCAGACTGTTTTTCAGTCCCAGTGTGGCTGATCATCCGAAAAGACCAGCTAAACATCATTGACTTGATTAGCCTTTACCTGACCAACGACCTAATACTACGCAGGCTCATCAAACAACGCTTTTTAACTTGATTCAGGATTTGCCCCGAACGGTTCAACAGATTCCCACGCGTAACACACCCGTTCGCCACTTTGTTCTCAACTGTTCCCACCCCTTTTAAAAGGCGAGACAAGCCACCTTTTTAAAATCCAACCCACCCGAAACTATATATATATATATATAAATTAACTTAACCCAACCCAACTTAATTTTTATGGTTTGAATTAGATAATTCGAGTGGGTCGAGGTTCGGGTCATATGACCGTGCCTATCAAATTGACATTTTAAAACTATATATTATCATTAAAATAAGCCATAATTCAAAAACTCTCCTAGAAGAAATATAAAGTCAAAAGCAAAGCCCCTATTGCGAAGGAAGAACAAATATAATTAATAATTATTAATAATAAAGTAATAAAAGCTTCTGTCAAAAATAATAAAATAAATAATAATATAACAAATAACAAATAACAAATAACAAATAACAAATAACAAATAACAAATAAAAGAAAAAAAAAAAGAAAAAANCAAGCAAGATTGATCATGTCGAGCTTGAATGATTCTATATGCAACCTAAACTACATATAATTAACTTAGCCATTAACTAAAGAAAAGCAGCTTCTTTTACTATATTTTCCAAGTCTCCTTACAAATACAGCTTATAACATTCATACTTAATGACCATAATTAACCATGATGTAATTGTAACCTATGTAAATAAAAAATCTTAAAATACATTAAATGAAATACAATAACTCTAAATTGTAATCCACTCAAAATTTATAACATGAAACTTCATTCTTCTCCAATGTGGCATGAATTGAAATATCTTTTGATAATTTCAACCATATTTTCTTCACATTTTCATTGAAGTATATTGTAGGATTGATGTTTCTTGGTTTATATCACAGTGTCCAGATCATCAGCAGCGAGCTATGGCAAATACTTGTTTAGAGTTAACTTGGCTAAAATACATTCTTCAATACTTGAAAGCTTCGTTGTCCAAACCTGCATTGTTGTATGCTGATAATCAACAACATTACATATAATAGCCAATCCAGTTTTTCACGAACGTATGAAGCACATTGAAATAGATTGCTATATAGTTCGGAAAAAGTTAGAAGTTGGAATCATCAAACCATGTTATGTTTCAACTAAAATGGAATTGACAGATCTTTTCACTAAACCTTTAGAAATACACGGTGTACATGGTTAGGTTGGTTGGAGAAATCTTTTGAAACAATCTGAAATTTTGAGTTGTTTGGAACCACTCAGCAACCGAAATAGTCTTCACAACCTAACCCAACCTAACCTTTTATTTTCAGGTTGGGTTCTCGTATTGCTTTTTTAAATTATTTAAAAAAAATTATACTAACCTACTTAATTTCATAAAACTCAAATATTAATATTTCATAAGTCACAATTTATCATTAACATCGATGGTAGAAGTCAAATATCCTTAATCATTTAATAATCTTGAAAATAAGGTAAGTTTGTCAACCTGCCAATCGACCTAAATTTTTCATTTTTTTAAAATCCAACCCACCCGAAACTATATATATATATCAAGTGATTGGGTTTCGAGAGCATTCCACCAGCTTTTGGCGACTTTCACTTTCAACTCGATTCCTCGCCTACGTGCCCTTTACGCCCAGTCATTTCGAAGAACACTTACCCCCTGTCTTACCGCGACTGTTGGCATGGAGTTAGCTGGGGCTTCTTCCTCGAGTCCTGTCATGATCGCGCACTCTACGAAAGAGCTTTACAAGCGGCATTGCCCTTCTTCACTCACGCAATATTGCTGGATCGGGCTTTCGCCCATTGTCCAAGATTCCCCACTGTTGTCCCCCGTGGGAGTCCAGACTGTTTTTCAGTCCCAGTGTGGCTGATCATCCGAAAAGACCAGCTAAACATCATTGACTTGATTAGCCTTTACCTGACCAACGACCTAATACTACGCAGGCTCATCAAACAACGCTTTTTAACTTGATTCAGGATTTGCCCCGAACGGTTCAACAGATTCCCACGCGTAACACACCCGTTCGCCACTTTGTTCTCAACTGTTCCCACCCCTTTTAAAAGGCGAGACAAGCCACCTTTTTAAAATCCAACCCACCCGAAACTATATATATATATATATAAATTAACTTAACCCAACCCAACTTAATTTTTATGGTTTGAATTAGATAATTCGAGTGGGTCGAGGTTCGGGTCATATGACCGTGCCTATCAAATTGACATTTTAAAACTATATATTATCATTAAAATAAGCCATAATTCAAAAACTCTCCTAGAAGAAATATAAAGTCAAAAGCAAAGCCCCTATTGCGAAGGAAGAACAAATATAATTAATAATTATTAATAATAAAGTAATAAAAGCTTCTGTCAAAAATAATAAAATAAATAATAATATAACAAATAACAAATAACAAATAACAAATAACAAATAACAAATAACAAATAAAAGAAAAAAAAAAAGAAAAAAAAAAAACAAGAACAATAAATAAATTCAAGCAGGAGGAGAGCAGTTTTCTTCGAGGACAAGTTCGAGCGCGAGACGGATGCAATTACCTGTGTTTATTCAATTCGAATTCAATTGACTTCGACTTCCTTGTTAAGCAACGCAATTCGGAATAAATAGGGCAGTTTCTGAGGATTTCTTTGTGAGGGACACTCTTCGATTTATGTTTGTTTTGGGGAATTTTGATTGATTGGTTGATTCGCCCCTTCAATTCAAGTTTTCAGGTAATACTTGTTTGTTTCTGTGCCTCAATTTGTGACTCATTAATTTCTGTGTGAATTTTTCTCTGTTTAGCTCAACATTGTGCCGTTTTCGATGTCCTTGAGCAGCTGTTTTNTGGCTGATCATCCGAAAAGACCAGCTAAACATCATTGACTTGATTAGCCTTTACCTGACCAACGACCTAATACTACGCAGGCTCATCAAACAGCGCTTTTTAGCTTGATTCAGGATTTGGCCCGAACTGTTCGGCAGATTCCCACGCGTTACGCACCCGTTCGCCACTTTGTTCTCAACTGTTCCCACCCCTGACGAAAGGCGAGACAAGCTACCTTTAGCTAGGAGCCTCTTTTCCTTCTGCCTAGCTCCCCGAAAACAACGTTAGACTTGCATGTGTTACGCATATAGCTAGCGTTCCTTCTGAGCCAGGATCAAACTCCGATTTTGAGTATGATTGGGCCCTGCAGTGGTAGAACCTGGTGAACCGGGCGTACTACTTATCTTCAGCGAAGATTGATTCTATATGATTCTGAAAGAAATAAAGATGCTATTTTCTTTTTCTTATCAAAGAAAGGGATTGAAAGTCTCAGTCTAGTCAATCAACTAATACACTCGTGGAGTTCCCGTGCTATAGTAGTAGTGTGGTAGTTTAGACTCCGCCCCTCTCCCTTCGGTCTCGCGGTTGNTAATACTTGTTTGTTTCTGTGCCTCAATTTGTGACTCATTAATTTCTGTGTGAATTTTTCTCTGTTTAGCTCAACATTGTGCCG
Organism: Cucurbita pepo subsp. pepo; assembly: GCF_002806865.2. Lineage (NCBI taxonomy): Eukaryota > Viridiplantae > Streptophyta > Magnoliopsida > Cucurbitales > Cucurbitaceae > Cucurbita > Cucurbita pepo. Next base: position 6,684,056 of record NC_036647.1, on the reverse strand, counting down.
TTTTCGATGTCCTTGAGCAGCTGTTTTTCACTTTGTATCGCTTTGCTGTTCAATTGTTAAGGAATATAAAGTTCTAGTTATGAAATTCGATGTTCCTTCTGTACTAGACTCAGAATGCTACCACGTGCTTGATGATGGGTCTTTTGTATTTGGGGGGGTTTATCAATTGTGGAACTGAAGGTATTTTTGATTGATATATAGCAGGGTGATTAAGAAGTTGTTTAATGACTTCAAGAACTTTGAGGAGGAGGCTCCATCATGGTGATGTTGATGGGAAAAGAAATGAAAAATATGATGCTTCTGGCTTCGAAGGTTTGAGTGAGCCTCTGCTTGGCAGCCATGAATATAGTGATAGAAGCTCGGAGGTTAGAGCTTAATTCCTTTTTTTCGCCTCCTTACTCTTTTCCCCTGTTGGAATTATCCTTATCCTGTGCTTTATAAAGTGTCCTGAGTGCTTATGCTATCATGTTCTTTGTTTATTTTTCCTCTAACAGTCTTTGGCAGTTGATTCCTTTGTTGTTTTTCTTATAAAAGGTACGCACACTTGAAGATATTTGGGACGATGAGCGGAAGAAGCAACAGCTACACTGGACACTTTTGTTTTCTCAGTTGATTGCACAATGGGCTCAGTGGATAGGTATAGTTCTTTTCTTAGAATGGATTCTGTTAATACAAGATAAAGCATTCAGATTAGTTTAACTAATTTGTAGTCACGGACTCATGGGATCTGATAGTTTGGCTGAAAGATTTGTAACGAACTGAAAAAGATTTCATACTTTCAATTATTTTCATGAATTGGAGGGAAAGAATTTATCGGCTTCAGTGATTTTAAAAATGTTTTATGTTCAAACAATAAATTGAAAATTATCTTGTTTATCTCATTATTCATGATTCTTCCTTTTTAAACAGCATCATATATTTATATTATAATTTATATGGTTAGAGAATCCCATATGGACACATCACCTGCTATCCCTTCACAAAAATCCTGGTGTATCCTTGTGTTTGTGTAACTTCTCTTGATCAACATTTATATTTTTAAATATTCGAGAGTCAAAGTTATCGCAGTGGTTGTGTTACTTTAGTTTTTATGAGGACCAACACTACAACAGTTTTGGTCTTTGTTAGTAGACACTTCTTTTAGCTCTAGCAACTACCAAGGTACTGTTTTTATGTTATAGCCTTCTTCCTGCAGCATGTAATGTTACATTTTATATAACTGTTTTGAGTGCCTGTGAGCTAATTGTGTGTTCAAGTAGGAAGGGATATATATATTTTTTTTGAAAATACTGTTCTCTTAGTTATTGAAAACGCATGATTGTGAAATAAAGTAGGAAACTTTAAGTAGTTTGGAAAATATTTCTACTAGGTTAGGGCTTTCCTTTGACTTCCTATGTTAGTTGGATTATAGTAGTCCAGGTATTTCTTTCAGTAATGATGCTAGCTGATGCAATGAGAGGATGCCTACTGTTGAAGATCATCCGTATTTTCCTACATTAAGGATGAAGTAATTGATCTTAAAGGGTGGATAGAAGTGTGGTTGGAAGCGAGGGAATAAAAAGAGCTCAAAGGGAAGTCTGTAATGTGGTTGGAATGTATTTTGTCTCTATGGAGAAAGGTGTTTATCCCAACTAAGAGCTGTAGTAGATGGAGAAACTAAAGAGTATTTGGAGGAATTTTTCTTTGAAGAAATAAGTTAGGTGGAGAATAACTTTCCCCATAAATGGCTTGAGGTCAAAAAATACCAATCAAGATAGACCTCCCCATATTTTGATTACCACCTGCTCATCAAAAACTTCTTTGATTGATTCAAATAGTTGAGAATATCAATATCTTTGACTACTTCTATATGGATATAGTTGAGGATTATCAGGTAAACTAGTTGCTTATTAGTATAAACTTGCAAGGAAGGGGGTGCTTCAACTTGGTGGGAGAAATCAGAACATTCAGTGGAGAATCGAAACAATAGCAATCTGACGATTGTGGAGAACAGAACTTTTTGGAGAACTTGGTTTTTACAATTGGGTTATGAATGCATACTACATCTACAGTTTTAGCACTGTCAGCAGCTTCAACTTCGACAGGATAAATAGAGAACAGGTTTGATGGTACACCATAGGACATGAGGCTTGAATACTATTTGGTTCTCGATCATTTCTTTTGAGGCTATCAATTTAGTTCAAAGAATGGTTAGCAAGTCTTTGAAATAAGCCACCTATAGGTCTTTAAACTCTATCCTTTGGGGTCTCTCTGTTTGGGCTTTGGAGAAGGAGAAGAAGCATCAGGTTTCCATTTAAAACAAGTTACTATTTTTTTTTTCTCAAGAAGGATATAAAATATTCTTGGAGAAGTATTTGGAGGCATCTCTCCTGTTAAATCTCAAGCCAGCTTGCACCAAAGAGAGATACAAGCTGTAGCACTCATGCTCTCTTCTCTTGAGAAACAACAGAACGTGTTAGATAATACTGAATGGGGGCTGTGAGCAAATATTTCTGTTTCATGGAGGAAATGGAAACTTCAAAAGGAAAATATTTCAATACTAGAAAATGCTTGTTAGTGTTTTAAGGAACACATCAACCATTTTAGCTATTAATTTGTCTTAATCGAACATTCTATTGCTTAGATTTGTCAAACTTCCTTCCCTTTGTGGAACCCAAGTGGCTTTCATAATGATATTGTGTAATTTTTGTGAATATAGTTTCTATATAATGAATTGATGTGGTGAACCCAGAGAAATGAATCGATGGTAGAGTATGTTGATCATTGTCGACTAATACTGTCTTAATTTTTGTAGCAAACATTGTCTTTGGTTCTGGAGCACTCTTTGGTCGACTTTTGCCATTTTCTATGACCACGCACAATGGAAAAAACCATAGGGTGGCTCCACCTCTTAGTCTTCTACAGGTAAATGAAGTTTGGATTCCTTATTCTCCTGAACTTTCATTGCAATTTAATCAAAGTAATTCTGTTTTGCAAGAAGTTTCTTAGCCGAGGTCTGATTATGATTTAATAAAATTTTCTATATTAGTTTTCTAGGATGTCCCGTTACTAATTGGAATGATGTTTCTTACTTAATTGATACAATTATTAGTCTACACACTGGTGTGTGAGAACTATGCTTTAACTGATTTCAAACATAAGGTCTAAACTGGTACTATGTTAGTTCTATTGATAATTTTAGCAAATTCACTTGGCTTTTTCTCTTACCTATGAATTTGATGTGATTGCTATTCTACAATAATTTGTGCCCTCGTTGAAATCTTCTTTCACAAAAATAAAAATCTGTAGATCTGATGGTGGTGGCGAATTTCACAATTATTCTGTTCTCTCCTTTTTTCATTAAAAAGGATTTTAAATAAAAAATCATAAACATCGTCATATTGTGGAAACTGCAATGTCTTTAATGTATCATTTGTCTCGCAGTTTTTCTAATTTGCCGAATGTCATTTCCATCTCAAAACAGGGTTCTCCCTTTGAGAAACTTTTAGGCTACACCCTTGATTTGCATAACTTAAAAGTGTTATCAATTTGCTAAAATTTACAGTCGCTGTCGGTCTAAATTATCAATCTTTTTGTTTCAAAATATAACTTCCAACCAACTTTAATATTCAACTAAGTGAATCAACTCACTTTCATTTGTTGTGTCAGTTTGTCAAGTTTAATGGTTTGATATACTTCCATGGTTTTTTGTATTGCCATCTTTTTGAAGGTAGACTATCTGTTAACAAATTTAAAAATCTCTGTTACATAGGAAGAAAGACTCAGGAATTTAAAGCAGAGGCTGGAAGTTCCCTTTGATGGATCTCGTGTTGAGCACCAAGTAAGTCAACATTTTTATGGGATTTCAAATTTTATGGATTTTTTTATATACATGTTATTACCCTCCTTTTCTTTTGATGCTTTGAAATTTAAGTATTCCTGCAAGCTATAGTTATGAAATTCTTCTCAGATTTATATAACAAAGTGAATCCTTTGTTGGTAATTGAATTTACTAGTTTGAACATTTCCATTTCTTGTGGTTCATGGATTTATTCAATCTTACTCAGCTACGACTCTCATGAAAAATAACTTTCATGTCTGTTCATCTTTATTATATCTCGTCCATTTCGAGGTTTTCTGTCTGTGCTTGTATGTTTGTTTCTACATAATCACCAAAATTTTCTGTCCGGTAATATCCAAGTTAGTCTGACCTGCCTGCCTGATAGTTCCAATATCATACGTAACTTCTGTTAGTCATGAGGTCGATAAGGCACTGGTTCAATTTAGAGTAATGCAAGAAGGAAAAAGTGGTCCTGAGGAGAACTAGAATGGGAGTTTGAGAGGTGGGGAAAAGGGTGCTTCAAAAATTACGTTATTCTGAACAAGCCTATTCCATGTGTACTGATATCAGATATGTTTGATCATGGATCCATAGTAATTATAAGGAATTAATGTTATGATGGAATTTCATATTATAAGGAATTAATGTTATGATGAAATTTCATCATATTACGTCTTTTAAGGAAAACAAGGGGGATATTATTGGTAAGAGTTGGGATATGTTTACTCAAGTTTGAAGGGTACGGATATTTTTATACCAATTGAAAGTAATTTTAGAGAGTCAAACAATTCATGAGGGCCAACGTTTCCCCCCATTCTACGTCACACAAAGAAAGAGGTAAAAAAACATACTCCCTTACTCTACCGGAACACCAAATCACATGAGTGCAAACAGATTAAAAGTAAATGGCCTAATAGGGGTCTCCCTTATATAAGCACTTTGTATAAGTTCTTCAATAAAAAAATGTTTGCTATTGAAACATTTTGTTGTTTGGTTACAATATTTCAAAAGCTTTTTTGACCTAATTAGAAGTAACCTTTGAAGGATCAATATTTACTTAACAAATATTTCCAAAATTGAAAAGTGACTAAAATTAAAATAATTGAAAATATTAAAGAGAGAATCTATTATAATTTTATGAAGCTTATGGTTGGGAAGGAACTTCTTGAGGTGCTAATTGGTTTTCCTTTTAAAACAAGGCTAAGATTTTATGGAATTGGGTAGCTTGGCACTTTATTGTTTTCTTTTTTTGTATGTGTAAGAAACTGCTTTCATTGGAAAAAAATGAAAGAATAAACAAGGGCACACAAAAAAACAAGCCCCAACCCGAAAAGGGAGCCTGCCCCTAACTACAAAAAAGGACTCCAATCTTAAAGAACAAGACCAAACTCATAATTAAAAAAGTTTAGTTATTGACACCCACAAGGAGGCATTGAACCTATCCACCTCCGAACTTCTTCACCTGATCTTTCCACCTCTCAAAAGTTCTATTATAATCTCAATCTAGATGCTCCACAAAATTGAAAATTCAAAACCCAAGAACTCCAAACACCCTCAACCAATAGCTCCAAAGGTTTATCCCTCAATATCCTTCTGCTGCTTTTTGTTCTTGTTTCCTTAGTATATTTTTCCTCTGTTTCTTATAAAAGAATAATTAAAAAATAAATATGAAAATGAAAATAATTAAAATGGCATGGGAAATGGAATAATGGAGAGAAAGTGAGTATAGAGAGCCCAATAATAAATGGTGTGCCTAAGGGGGATTTGTAAGAGAAATATTTGTGGAGAGAAGTGTCGGTTATTTCATTTTTTAATTAAATAAGAATCTTTTGTATTTACTATATTATATTAGAAGTAATTTTTATTTGTTAGTGAGATTATGTACTTTTCAGTAATGGAGTTTTCTTGTACGTAAGAAACCCTCGTCTTTCATTGCGAATAACAGCAATGAATAACAGAAGACATTAATATTCTCTTGATATTTTAAATGGTATTAGGCAAGTGGTCTTACGTTCAAACTTCTGTATTGTCATTTCTTCTTTTGAATATTGATTTCCACTTGCTTGGACCTCCTACAAACTTTTAAGCCCACAAGGGAAGGAGTGTTTAAAAGTATTGATATTATTAAATTTACCATGATCCATTAGCTTACACTTTTTGGTTGATTGGTATTTAACAAGAAGCTAACAAGAGATGTATAAGGTAATTGACGAGATGATTTGTGTGACGAGAAGTTAATGAGAGAATTTGTGTGAAGAGAGAAATTAGTAAGAGAGAGTGTAAAGAGATTTTACTAGAGATTAAGGTTAAGTGTCTATATCAGAAGTTTTGATGTAGAACCTAGCAGTGCGTCTTTGAAAAATACTTCCATCCGCAATCTTGTTCAAAATTGTACCCAAACATAAATATTCGCAGTAGGGCGTGCTTTTAAGCAGTTAAAAATATTTTTTCCCTAGTTGAAGACTGAAAGTGCACTTCATAACACACTGCATTTTTTGGATGTTAGGCTGACTACTTTGTGTATCTCTCTTTGGTTCGTATAGCAAAGCTTCTCATACCTTCAGTTTTTAATACAATTAAAATGGATGATTAGGAAAAAAAAAAAGAAGCTATATATGGTGACAGGGATTTGGCTATTTACTTCTACATTTCTATATGGAAAAATAAATGAATCCATGCATTGTAGGATGCTCTTAAAAGGTTATGGAGGTTGGCATATCCAGACAGGGAGCTTCCACCTCTTAAATCTGAGCTCTGGAAGGACATGGGTTGGCAAGGTACAGATCCTTCAACAGATTTTAGGTGAGTACAATCTATTTATTTTTCTAAGAAATACTTCGTTTGTTTAATCTCTCTTCTGTTAATATCTATTATTCTTCAATATTCTTGTAGAGGTGGTGGATTTGTTTCACTGGAAAACCTTATCTTCTTTGCCCAGAAATATCCGGTTTGATTCCTTTTCCCGTGTTGTAATATTTTCTCCACTATTGTTCTATAGCATTATATGATGATTTTTTTTATCATTCTTGTTTGAAGCTCTGTCTATCCGGTTATGTTCATATACCTGATTCCCTTTAATTAGCATATAGTAATATATGTAAATATTTAATTACTGTTACCCTTACTGTAGTCGCTTCAAGAACCATGGAAATGAATTACTTCCTTAGTGGTTAAAAGCACGATAAGGAGAAGCATTATGTTTTTATAGTCCTTTCAGTGAGGAGCCACTTTATGAAGCTTTGGAGTTAAAAATAGTTGAAAAGTATACTGTAGGCCGTTCCTCCTATTGCGATCGACTGTTACTTTCACATGGTTTAAATTCATCCTTCAAGACATGCTGAATATGTACTGCTAGAAACGCGAAGTATATCTTGCTTTGGATGAGCATGCTAGTCGGTCCTGCTTTGTGAATCGTGTTAATTAGATCCAAGTGATATTATCTTTTTCCTTTTGGCTAAATTGATAAGATACAATCTGTGATTCGTCCATGAAATGGTCGGTTGGATTTCTGTACAGGAGTCATTCCATAGATTGTTGTATAAAAAAGATGGTCAGAGAGCTGAGTGGGAATATCCATTCGCCGTCGCTGGTATCAACATTTCATTTATGTTGGTGCAAATGTTAGATCTCCAATCAGGTAAGATGATTGATGAAATTCGATTTTTGCAAATTTGAAGACTTTGTTAAATCGCATACTTCGAGTATGTTGGTGCCACTCAAACATTCTCGGTCGAGAATCTTGAGCCCTTAATAAACGACATAAGTGATATTTTGTTGCAGGGAAGCCAAGTTCATCGGCTGGGATCCGTTTCTTAGAACTTCTAGAGAACGACGAGATGGCATTTGATAACCTGTTCTGTATAGCCTTCCAATTGATGGATGCTCAATGGCTTGCCAAGCGCGCTTCCTATATGGATTTCAACGTAAGTGTCGAGCATTCGAGCGTATAGATGTTGGAATGAAGAAGCCTTAATCTTATGTTCTGTAACTTTGGTTTTAATCTTCAGGATGTTTTGAAGTCTACCAGAAGTCAGTTAGAACGTGAGCTTGAACTCGAAGATACCTCAAGTGTGAAAGAACTGCCAGCATACAATCTCTTAAGAAGATAATCTTCATCTTCTTCTTCTTCTCCCATCATTAACTTCTATCAGCTATAGTTCTGCCTATCTGATCTGATCTGATCTGATCTGATCTGATCTGATCTTCCTCGTCTCCAATTTCTATGTCACTTTCTAACAATTGCATTGTAATAAAATTCAAAAAGGGGACAAAAAGGGGAAAAAAACCACACCTTCAATCATGAAAATAGAGTAAAGTTGTTATGAATCTCGTCTAGTACTAAGTCTCAAGGCATTGTATCTTTATATCTTTAAATGGAAAGGAAAAGCTATAAGCTATGACTGAACTGGATACTCCTCGGAATAATCCTCTCTCTCTATATCTCTCTCCTTAGCGTGAATATTCGAAAATCTGACCTCTTGATTAATGATATTTTGATTTATAGAATTTGCTAGGCTTAGATTAGTCTCTCTTCTATCGATATGTTCTTCTTTTATGTTAATTTCTATGTTTTGGAAGTTTTAATAAGTGAATATGTGAATCACTTATTAGTTTTATTTCTTCCAAATATGTCAAAACTTTTTTTGACAATTTTTTTTTGTGTTTTTGTTACACTTAGTAAAAAATGGTACCGTGAATTTTGGCTCATTAAAATAAGCTATAAAGAACGGTAAGAAAATTGAGTTCATGGAGAAGAGAAGAAACCTCGACTTTTAGGCCAAAATTAGAGAAACAATGATATGAAACTCGGAATTCTAGAAGAACAAAGAGCTTAAGATCTAATTAATATATATACATATATACACACATATATACACACATATATACATATATATACAGATATATACACATATATACACATATATACACATATATACATATATATACACACACACACACACATATATATATATATATATATATATATATATATATATATATATATATATATATATATATACAGATATATATATATACATATATACACATATATACACATATATACACATATACACATATACCCATATATACATATATTAAAACACATCTATTATGTGAATGTTTCTATACCCTCCGAAGGAATGCATTGTTCCCTCTATAGCCGAAGTGGGATCTCATCATCTACTCTCTTGAAGGCCCACATTTTAAAACGTGTCTATTAGAGAGATGTTTTCATACTCTTATAAGAATGATTTGTTCCCTCTACAACGGATGTGAGATCTCACAATGCACCCCTTCGGGGGCCCAGGTTTTAAAACGCGTATATTAGGGAGATGTTTCTAGGAATGGTTTGTTCCCTCTCCAACCGATATGAGATCTTACAATCTACTTCCTTGGAGCCTAGCTTCCTCGCTTGCACACTGTCTAGTGTTTGACTCTAATATCATTTGTAACAACCTTAGCCCACCACTAGAGGGTATTGTCATCTTTGAGCTTTTACATCATAGGCCGATCTACACGATCTAAAACCTAGGGCTCTGATACCAAATGTAACGCTCCTAATTTTCTTAACTGACGTCATCCCATACATGCTTTAATCACATATGCAAAAATTCATAATAAATACCTTTAAAATAAAGCCATGGACTTGCATATTCCGTTCAAAACACGAAATTAAACATAACATAGTTTTAGATATAAAACAAACTGCATTAAAAACACCTATCAACTACTAATTGGAATTCAGTGCGATCTTCTGCCCTATCAAGCCCTATTGTGGCTTCCATGGCCTTTTTAGTGTTCATCATCATCTGTGCATGGGACCCTTACCTTTACCTGAAAAATATAAGGTAGCACATGACTTAGTATTTTAAGAAATACTCAAGTCACCCCACTATTCTGGTTAGTAATGCAATCACACACAAGACATGAATGAAATCTATCGTTTAGAAACCATAACATGACCTTAGGCTCTTTCCAGTTTCGGATAAGGTTGGATGTATGGTACTTCTCCACATGACCCAAGTATGCGCACATGCGCCCCACCAGGCGAGCTTGTATACGTACCCCTTAGGCCTGAATTGGTCGGGAACAAACACATTACACATCACTGAACACCTCAAAAAAAGGAAAGACTAACATGATATCACGGTGAACATAAATATCAAAAGTGCACGCATGGGACGGCGGTGCGTCTGGTGGCTGGTGATGCAATAGCAACAAAGGAGACTCGTGATTGTCCTTCCTCGAACAATGTGGGTCGACAAACAGAATGGCAGTAATGATTCATGGTGTAGGTGACGTACAACGTTTGTCTAATGACCAACGTGGCATGCGACTCTAGTGGTCTAGCCAATAACACGATAGAGAGGAGATGGGTGGCGGCTGCTTAGTGAAGAAGAAGATGATGATGATGAAGGGGCGGCAACTAGGGTTGTAAATGGTTGGCTCGTATCGGGCTTCGTGCTCCGTGAGGAGGGTGCATGGTGGTTGTGGGGTTTGGCTATACGAACCTGAACCCTAGGGTTTGTGCATAAAAAAAAAAGACTTTCGTCCTCAAAATCTTCGCTTCAATGTACAAGGCCTTGATCATCATTTCCTCTTCTCGTTTCCAAGTAGTTTCTTCGAGCGGGCGATTTCAACATAATACCTTGACAAACGTGATCTCTCGACTATGTAAAGTCTTTACTTCTCTACCACAATTTGTACTGGCTCTTCCTCATAGTTCAAACCTTTATCCAATCGTAAGGGTTCGAAATCTATCATATGAGATGGGTCTGCTATATATCATCATAGCATCGGTACATAGAACACACTGTGCACTGATCATTCAAGGTGAATGACTTTTCCTTATGGTCAACTCGGTGAGGGGGGTGGTGATCTTGGAAAAATTTCGCACAAACCACCGATAATAACCTACTAAACAAAGAAAACTTCGTACCTCAGTCACATTGGTCGGGCGAGGCCAATTTTTCGCAGATTCAATCTTTGTTGGGTCTATACTGATCCCCATTCGTGACAGCACATGTCCAAGGAATCCTTCTTGTTATAACCAGAACTCGCACTTGGAGAAATTTGCATATAGCTTGTTTGTCCTTAGAGTGACCAACACCTTCCTAAGATGTTCCTCGTGTTGCTCCCTGGTCTTGGAGTACACCATGATATCATCGATGAACACGATCACAAAACTATCTAGAAATTCTCTGAACACTTACTTGTAAGTTCATACCTTGTGCGGAAAGCTGTTTTAGAGATATAACTCTTCCTAATCCTCAACTGATGGTAGCCTGATCGTAAGTCAATCTTTGAGAACATCATTGCTCCTTGCAGCGGATTGTACAGATCGTCAATGCAGGGTAAATGGTACTTGTTCTTAATTGTCACCTTGTTGAGCTCTTGATAGTTTATGCAAAAACGCATAGACTCGTCCTTCTTTTCACAAATATCACTAGGGCTCCCAAGGGTACACACTTGAGCGTATAAAGCCTTTATCCAGTAGCTCTTGGATATGCAACTTTAATTCTTCTAGTTCAGCAGAGGTCATCCTAGAAATAGGGGTTGTTCTTAGCTCAAGTACAATCTCTAATTCCACGTCCCGCTTTGGGGGTACATTGGAGAGATCCTCTAGCAATATGTCCGCAAATTCTCTCACTACTAGTACCGAGTCAATGGTCACCTCAATTCGCCATGTTTCCACCACATGAGCTAATCCCTCCGACAACATGGGAGAGCATCTTCCTTGTTTAATTTTGTGACCTATCTTAGGGACTATTTCCACCATGGACCCTTTGAACTTGAAGCTTGGATGGCCAAGAGGTCTGAACACACCTTGATATGAACTAAGAGACATTAATCATACAATATACTTCAATGAAGATGTGAAGAAAATATTGTTGAAATTATCAAAAGATATTTCCATTCATGCCACATTGAAGAAGAATGAAGTTTCATGTTATAAATTTTGGTTGGATTACCCTTGAGAGTAATTTAGGGTTATTGTATTTCGTTAATGTATTTGAAGACTTTTTATTTACATTAGGTAACAATTACATAAGGGTTAATTATGGCCATTAATTACATAAGAATGATCAATCTTGCTTGTGGAGTGATTCGAATCTCAATCAAGTGTTCTTGTCTTGAGATATTTGATCAACAAGAATCATTCAAGCAGACATGATTGATCTTCCTTGTGGAGTGATTCGAATCTCAAACAATGTTCTTGCCTTGAGATATTCGATCAACAAGGTAATCCAAATTTTACTCCCCTTGTATTGATTCCCCATATCACAACCTATTTGTTAAAACAATCAATGGAAGCATGGTTCCTAGCTAACCATTCCATTCCTTATATGATGTCAAAAAATTTCATATCTAACACTATCAATGTCACATCCATCATGTGACTTGACACAAAAATTTAACGGTCCTTCACCTTCTCGAAGGCTTCCATTCTCTCCCTTGTCGGGGTATCCACGAACAACATGTACCATAGCAGTTCTAATTCCACCCTTATGTGTTTTACAAAGCCAGTAGAGATAAAGGCGTGGGTGGACCCAGAGTCAAACAATACTCACGTGTAATGTCTAAGAATAGATAGCGTACCTTTGACTGCTGTGTTGGAGTCTTCCAACTCATGTCGAATGGTAGTGTATATTCAGCCCCGTTGCGGAGATGACTTTAGGTTTAAGGTTAGTTGGTTGCTAGTGGGCTTGGTGATGCCACCTGCATTGTCTAGAGTGACCTTTCCCACAGTTTGCGCAAAATGCTCTGTCACGTGGTGTGCTATGTGGGCGATCCCGTGGTTTCCTGCGCTCTTGGTTTAAGTTAGTCTTACCGGGGCATCGTGGTACCTTGGAGGAGGTAGGTGGCGTATGCTCCATCTTTCTCTTTTGGTCAATTGTCGTGCCTAGATGGGATTGTGTGTCTTCAAATGGGTATTCCCTATCGTCAAGTGCCTCAGCTAGTCAGAATGTTGTTGCATAGTTTGGTGGAGGATGCGCTGACACCATTCCTTGAACATCAGATCTCAAGACCATAAAAAAGCACCCTACCTTCTGCTCTTCTGTCTCGACTAGTCTCGGGGCAAAGTGGATATGCTGTTGAACTCCCATTCATACTCCTCCATTGATTTGTCTCTTTGCTCTATGCTTAGGAATTCATGTTGCTTCTTATATCGTACCACTGGTTTGAAGTATTTTTGGAGTAATGCTCCTTTAAATTGAGTCTGGGTGATCTCGTTTTCATTTACGACAATCGCTCTGGAGGCTGATTGCCACCATAGTTAGCATTGTTACATAGAATAAAAGTGGCACAACTCAGCCTTTGTTCTTATAGAAGATAACCAGAGCTCAACTGCCACTGGGTCCTGGGACGTTCCATCAAATACTTCAGGGTCTCAACGTTTGAAGTCTATGAAATACTTGTTTCCTCCGTCGTGTCGACGTTTCCCTGATTAGGTTGGGCCATCTGTCTGCCATTTTACACCAAGTTCGAGATCAGTTGAGTCATTTGCCAAGCTGTTTGTACCAAGGATTGCATCACTTCCATCATTGCAGCCATATCTAAGTACTCCTAGAGCATTATTGTTTGTGCTCGGTGGCTGGTTACTCGATTCACACAATGTATAATCTTACCACAATCTTCTCAATCATCAAACATAATATGTATGCATTAGATGCCAAAACATAATCTTACCACAATCTTCTCAATCATCAAACATAATATGTATGCATTAGATGCCAAAACATTTATTTTTACGATCAAACAGACATCATACCACACAACACCACAACCATACAATAGCAAACATATTTAACCATTTTAGAAAAAAACATAACATTTAAGTTTGAATAGAAAGTTCCTAGGGCTAAATTATGCTCAAATTAACTAAATCCGGTAAGTTAGGCTCAAATTAACAAATTACTAATGACCAAAATAAGAATATTACTTCTCAATCTCCTTAAATAAATCAAAGAAATAATTCTTGATGTCCAAATAGGTCCAACCTACATTGGAAACAATTCTTGGGTCCATCCATTCCCTAATAGAAGTTTGTAAGTTAATATAATGAACAGAAATAACAATGAAAGAGAGAGTGATTTCAATTTCCTTCAAATAAATATGGTCCTACAGAGGAGACCTGCCATGCCATTTTGGCATCAGAAATCCAAGGCACATTCAACCATTTCTACAACTTATAGCAAGCAATATCTAAATCAACTACAACATTCCACTAACACTTCCTTCCCCTGAGAACAGATATCTAAATTCTCCGCCTGCAAAACCCTGATAACCAAGAACAACAATAAACTCCCATCTCCAATCTCTTATCACCCACCAAGAAGATTCAAAAACTATATTCAAAATTGGATTGTGTTCATTCGAGTTTTAAGATGGCTCCGATTCGGAGCCCTCCGAGTTTTCACTCGAATCGTGTTCTTCTGATGCTGCTGCTTCATCCGACTTTTCAGGCCCTGGACCGGCTGATACTTTCACCATTGATGGACGCAGGAGTCTCTCACCAAGCAAGAATCCTTTGCGGAACTCGTTGAGTATGATGCCTTCCTCAAACTCTGTGGAGTCCTCCCTCATAATTGCTTCATGAAGCTGTAGCAAGAAATTGATTAAAGAAGTTTCAACTTACCAAACTTGATCCCCCAAAAAGAGAGATTAAACAGCAGAACCCTGATTAGTTCCATGTTTGATCATGTCATGCTAGTTTAGAATGCAAATCGAGTAGATTTCAAAAAAGAAAAACACATCACCTCAGAATTCAATGTGATTGAAGGTAGTCGAAAAATCACAATATCAGACAGAAATAGTAGCCTTGTCATTGATAATAACAATTTGAATAAGTTACAATATTACAGGAGGACAAGGCCTCCTTGAAGCATAAATTTACCGACAAAAAATCACCTTTTGAACAAATAGCCTGAGAGGTAGAACTAGTAAAGTCTTCTACCTTTTTGCTCCAACAATGTACACTATCAGATTCACTCTGAACCTGGTCTAGATCTTCAAATTTATCTTCAATAATTCTTTTATCGATCTCCAACCATAAAACCGATAACGGATCCAAGATAGCACACTTCCAAAGTAACTTTCTCTTCTTTGATCCTTTTCCATGAAAAATAACCCATTATAAGATGCATCACTTCTTATGGATGGATCCAGGGAACTCCACAGATAATTTACATCACATATTTTTTGCAATGAACACTATGAAATAAATTATGATTTACCCTCTCATCATTATCAGTGCAAAACAAAAATGAGAGCAAAAGATCACAATTCTTAGTTTTCCTATGGCCAAAATCTACAAAAATAAATGAATCTCAACAGGTCGGTTCAAACCATGTTCATATTTGAGATTCAAAAATCAGATTTCAGGAAAAGTTCATCCAGTAATGATTGTAAGGTTTGCAAGGAAAGACCCTACACTTTCTTAGTTTCTAGAGTCGGTATTAACTAAATCCGTCATGTGCAGATACTCCAAGAACAAAACAATTTAAACAATTTGATTTAGAAAACAGGTTCATCAATTATTAACAAGTTCAGTTATTAGCACCACTGACTGATTAATAGTGACTTAACTTTGATGAATAAAGGGAAAATGAGGCACATGAGATGCAAATTCAATAAGATGACAAGAAGCAAGAACTCACCAGTGGGTCAAAAGGTTTCCCAATTGTCTCAACAGGAACTACACCCAATGAGCCCAAAATCTCAGTGAACTGCTTATAGATGCTTTGGTAACTCTGATTGATCTTTTCTTCTCCCTCTGTCTCCACCTTGATCTGTGCCCTAGCTCTCTCAAAATTATCCAGGACACCCAATAGCGTCTCTACCACTTCCCCTTGAGCATTTTTTACCAATGAAAGACGTTCTCGCTCTGTTCTCTTCCTAAAATTATCAAAGTCGGCACTGATTCTCAAAATTCGAACCTTCTCTACAGAGAGTTCTTCAGTTAGGGATTCCAACTTCCTTTCAACTGCGAGCTTTTCATCTTCGATCGACTTCAGATATGACTCTATTTCAACTATTTGAGCTCCATTGTTATCTGCTAAAGCCTGCTTATAGGATTGAAGTGCTGATATAATAACTGACTGAGCCACATCCTCAGCATTAACTTCTGCATCATCACTTATATCACTATCACTTGCAGCATCTTCCACACCAGTATAACTAACAGAAGAGTCCTGTTACATAAATACATGAGCAACAAGAAAGCACAAGGACATGATTTTAGTATAAACTTAATTAAAACAATCGAAACCCGTGCTGTGTGAATTCATTTCTCATAGTTTATTACACTCTCTAAGCATCCAATATCCAAAATCTTCAAATTTTAAAAAACAAAATCAATAGTCCATACTTGCAGGTTTAAAAGAGCATAGTTTATGCTTCATGGACCATGTTTCATTTCAACACACCTAAATTTTAGTCTTGAATTGAATGGAGTTTATGGTCCCATCATTTGATTATATTATTGTAGTATCCAAAAAGCTGCATAGAACATAGAGGAATGATTAAACCAAACTCGAATAATGGCCCCAGAACTACGAAAACTGCTTCCATACTCAATTTTTTTAGTTAATACAAAAATTTGAAATGTCAAGTGGATAAATTCAAGGTGAGATTTGAGAATCAAATGTCTTACTTCATAGATAATTCAGTAGAATAATTAGAACACAGAAATAGACAATGAATTGAAGATAATGCCAGAATGCCGCATTTCCTCTTACAAAACTGTTTCGTAACAGCAATCCAAGAGGCAAATTCGCACAAATTGATAATATTAGACATAACAACGCGATCCTAGAAACTCCTCTGCATAAAACAATATCCTCCAACACTATCCAACCTAATCAACTAAAGAGTCAAACTACAATAGTCCGGTAAAGACACAGCAACCAAACGGTAAAATAGCCCCAAATAAGAAGAAGAATTAAGTGTACCTCAGCCTCAGATTCACGAACTTCCTCTTCGACCTCGCTAATTTCCGTTTCACCGGAGGAAGAAAACGGGGCAAGCTTCGGGAACCGGAGAGAACGAGGACGAAGTGAAAACTTGGAGGAATTGATGCAAGAAATGGTAGCGTGAGAGGTTCTAAAGGATACAGATAAGGGTTTAAGGGTGGATTTGGATGAGGAAATCGTGGATACAGTTGCCGGAGGAGTTGCCTGAAAAAATGGAGTTCTGAGAACCGTCGCCATGAGAGAATTTA
This sequence comes from Cucurbita pepo subsp. pepo, assembly GCF_002806865.2. Taxonomy (NCBI): domain Eukaryota; kingdom Viridiplantae; phylum Streptophyta; class Magnoliopsida; order Cucurbitales; family Cucurbitaceae; genus Cucurbita; species Cucurbita pepo. The sequence goes on along the minus strand of NC_036647.1, from coordinate 6,667,011 downwards.
CAGAGCAAAGAGAGAGATAAGGGTAAGGAGGAGAGGAAGAAGGTAGGACGTTCGAGAAAGGTTTGGTGAGAAATTATATTAATATTATTAAAATTTCCCAATTTTCTTTTTTCCAATAGTTATGAAACCATGTGGGGTTAGGTTAACTAACTGACAATGGTTAAGAATTAGTGATGAATTAAAATAATAATAATAATAAAATCTCATAATTTTTTAATTTTTTATTAAAAAAAAAATGGTTCTTAATATATTAAGATTTTAAAAACAAAAAATAAAATTTTATAATTTTATTAGGTATAAAATTTAATGATCAAATTAGCAAAATTTAAAAGCTTTAAAAAATTTCACCTCAAAGTTCAAACGAAACTTATAGTTTACGTAACGGCTCATATCCACCTATTGTCTTTGGATTTTCCTTTTCGGGCTTCCCCTCAAGACTTTAAAACGCGTCTGCTAGGGTAGGACATCACAATCCACCCTCCTTTGGGGCCCAACGTCCTCGTTGGCACTCTTTCCTTCCTTCAATCGATGCGGGACCGCCCCCAAATCCACCCCCCTTTGGGACCCAGCGTGAGGGTCCCAGCGTCCTCGTTGGCACTCTTTCCTTCCTTCAATCGATGTAGGACCGCCCCCAAATCCACCCCCCTTTGGGACCCAGCGTCCTTATTGGCACACCGCCTCGTGTCTACCCTCCTTCGGGGAACAACGAGAAGGCTGACACATCGTCTGGTGTCTGTCTTTGATACCATTTGTAACGGCCTAGATCCATCTCTAGCAGATATTGTCATCTTTGAGCTTTTCCTGTCGAGCTTCCCCTCAAGGCTTTAAAACGCATCTGTTAGGGGAGGTTTACACACCGTTATAAATAGTGGTTTGTTCTCCTCCCCAACCAATGTGGGACATCACAGTTTACTCGTAAATTAAATATGAGTTTATACAGGAAAAAACGTGAACTTCTCTTGCCAGTTCATTGGATTCCAGGCTGGATGGATCCAGTGCATAATTCGTAGGGGTCTTTATTATCAACAAAATTTCTTCAAACTCTTTCCTCTTCCTGCTGTCCCTATGAGGCATAGCTACCGCCGATATTAGGGGCCATAGTCATCTCTGATGACTCCACCATAATCTGAATTTCCAGAAGGGACGAGCATTCTCGACCCACCAAGCGAAACCATTGGTTTCTTGGTCAGGACCAGCTACACGTTGTGTTCAATATGTCACAGAAATTTTTAAAAATATATTTAATGTATTCTTGAGATTTTAATTTTGGAGATGTGAATTTAAAAATATTATTTAAAAAAATTTATTAGTCATTTTTTTAAAAAAATAAAATTTAAATTTTAATAACCTTAAAAAAAAAAAAAATTAATGAATGAGATATTATAATGAAAGTAGTAGACTAAACTAGTAACTTTTAACAATAATTAATTATTGTTCCTTTTTATTTAAATGTGACTTGTTATGTTACCATTTTGGTAATTGTTGCCTCATTTAGAGCCACAAAGACCAATAAGATATTAAAAATTTTCTCTCTTTATTTTTTCTAAAACAATATAGGGAGAAAAAAAGGCATATGATATGTTGTCGTAGCTAAAACGTTTGTCATGCCAAATGACAGAGATTTCCGTTGAGAATGGAAGAGGAAGTGGAGCAAGACTTCTATCTCCGTTAGATAAATGGGGTCGGAGGAAGTGTATGAACTACTTGGTAGACTCACGCTCGCACGTGTGGGTTATGTGTACTGGAGACCACCTCTATGATGATTTTAAATTATAGGTTCCTAATCACGAGTTGCATGTGTTTGCATACCCTAACCCCAATAGTGGGGTCATTTACTAAATAATTCTTAAAATACTCAAATCGTGTGCTACTTTTATTTTTCAGGTAAATGCAAGACACTCATATACGTACGGCTAACGACAACATCACAAGTAAAGATTATGACACATGTATAAGATAGTGGTATTTAAATTATTATACTATAGGTTAGTATAGAGTGCGGTCATTTTCAATATTTATTTAGTTTTATTTAATATTTCGTTTGTATTATTTTAAAGACCTTCATTTAAAACACGTAAGTTCATGATATTGTTTTAGAATATGTTTTAAATGTTTATTTTCGTACAAGAGATTATGTTATGGAGATGATAGCGACGGTAGGTTAGTAAAGATCTTGGGTCGTTACAATATTATTTTATTTAAATTATTTTATGTCAAATTAGATGAGTCAATTCCAACGTAGAATACTAATTTATAATGGTGGAAATCTAGTTTTAATAATTATTTTATGAAAAATTAGGTTTAGTTAGTTTAAATGATTAGAAATAACTTTAAATTATTTTATATTAAATTAAGCTAGCCAATTCCAACCGTAGAATGTTAATTTATAATTGTGGAACTCTTCGGGTAATTAAATTTCAGAGAGCAGCGTTAAGCTATCATTAAGGGATCATAGTAGCTTCGACCTAGGGCAACCATGTAAGTGGTTCTATTATCGACTCGGTCGGAATACTTGTTTTATGTATGATGACACATGTTCCATGACCCTTACATGTGTCATGTATGTTGATATGATGTACTATGATGACATGATATATTATAATGAATGTTATGATGATGCATTATACTATGATACGTTATGATGATTATGCATTATGACATGGTGACATGAGCGTATAATAATGACATGACATAGTATAATGACATAGTGACATGTACCATGTTTCATTTCAACGCACCTAAATTTTAGTCATTCCCTCTTACAAAGTTGTTTCGTAACACGCACCAATTGATAATATTATACGAAAAATACCCCAGAAGGAAGAAGAATTAAGGGTACATAGAAAAATTTACCGAGCAAGGAGAAAAATAAGGATACATGTCTCAAACCCTAAACCGTAAAGTTCGTGTTCTAACATGTCTCAAAAACTTTTAAACAAAATTTTCTTAGAATTTTAATTTTTTGTTTTCTAACATTTTCTAGATATGTGAATATAAAATATATGGAATGAATTCTTATTAAATACAAAATTAAAATTTTAGGAATCCATATGTTACCATTTTAATCATTGCTGCATCATTTATGTAACGACCTCAAATTTCTACTTACTTATAGTCAGTTAGTAGCGTTTCATGCTCTGCGTTAATATAGACTGTCGTATAAAGGAAGTAATATTTTCATCATTGTCGAGACCCGGCTTTAAGTTTAAAGGTACATGCTCTCTGGGACTACTTCAAATGTTGTCTCAATGATGAAAGCTAAGAGATTAGTTCAACAAGAGGGTTGGATAATATTAGCATGTCTCATAGATGTAAGAGGAAAGGAAAAGACCCTACACACCGTACTAGTAAATGAATTTCCAGACATCTTCCCAAAAGACCTGCCAGGAATATCCCCTTCGCAAGCTGTAGACTTTGACATAGAACTCGAGCCGAGAACTGGGCTTATTTCCAAAACATCTTATCGCATGGAGTCAGCTGAGTTGAAAGAACTTAAGGCGCAGTTACAAGACCTACTGGACAAAGACTTCATTCGATCTAGCGTATCCCCTTGGGGTGCGCTGGTGTTGTTTGTCAAAAAGAAAGATGGATCGATGCGCCTATGCATCGATTATAGAGAACCAAATAAGAGAACAATAAAGAATAAATACCTCTGCCTCGCATAGAAGACCTATTTGACCAACTTAGGGAGGTGACGATATTCTCCAAGATAGACCTTCAGTTAGGGTACCATCAAATTAAGATTAAAGAAACGGATATACCAAAAACAACATTTAGGACAAGATAAGGTCACTACAAGTTTGTAGTCATGTCGTTTAGCTTCACCAACGCTCTAGCTATCTTTATGAAATTAAAGAATCGAGAATTCAAGGACTTTCTGGACACGTTTGTTATCTTGTTCATAGATGAAATCCTAGTATACTTGAAAACGGCCCAAGAACACCTCCGAAAAGTTCTAACCATCTTGAGAGAGAACAAGTTGTACGTCAAGTTCTCCAAATGCGAATTTTGGCTGCGACAAGTCTCATTCTTGGGACATGGGGTATCAAAGGATGAAATATTCGTAGATCCAACCAAAATCAAAGAGGTTACCAAGTGAGATGTCCAACTACATTTACAGAGGTACCGAGTTTTTTGGGATTAGCTGGGTACTATTGAAGATTCATGTAGGACTTTGTTAAGATATCCTTGCCACTTACACAACTAACGAGGAAGGGCGTACCATTTACATGGAATGATGCACGTGAGGCAAGTTTCCAAGACCTAAAATAAAGATTGATAACAGCCCCAGTGCTCACGGTACCCGAGAGCTTAGAGGGATACGTGATCTACAATGATGCTTCTGAGAAAGGACTAGAATGTGTGTTGATGCAACATGACAGAGTCGTTGCATACGCATCCCGTCAATTAAAGGAATACGATAAGAACTACCCTATGACCTAGAGTTGGTCGCAGTAATGTTTGCATTAAAGATCTGGTGACACTATCTGTATGGAGAGAAAACCCAAATTTACACTTACCACAAGAGTTTGAAATAGTTCTTCACCCAGAAAGAGTTGAACATAAGGCAAAGAAGGTGGTTAGAACTGGTGAAGGATTACGATATAGATATCCACCCTAGAAAGGCAAACATGGTCTCTGATGCCTTAAGTCGAAATACAGCCCACTCGTTGACCCTCATTACGAGAGAAGTACGAGTACAAATGTAATGACTTAAGCCCAATGCTAGCAGATATTGTACTCTTTGGGCTCTCCCTTTCAAGCTTCCCCTCAAGTTTTTTAAAACACGTCTACTAGGAAAAGGTTTTCACACCCTTATAAAGCGTATTTTGTTCTCCTCCCCAACCGATGTAGGATCTCACAATCCACCTCCCTTGAGGGCCCAACATTCTCGTTTGCACTCATTCCTTTCTCTAATCGATGTGGAACCCCTACCAAACCTTCAACTTCAACTCCCCTTTATAGAAAATGTATTTACTTAAAATTCACTCGAGAAAGAATAAAGAAGGTATTTACTCTTTATTTTCTTGGAAAAAAAAGTTAAAAAGATAAAATATTTTATGGAAGTTTATATGATATATATTACAATGGAATTTAAAATTACGTGTTCCAAACACTAATTTTAACCGAGCTCACTCTAAACATCAAGTCACAAAATTTATTTAGATTTAAATTTATAACTTCATACGTACATCTAGATCTTATTCGAAAGAGCGTGATGTTAAAGTATTTTCGAATTTAGGGTTTTAAACGTAATAGAATTTGTTAAAGTTTTGGAACAAAGTCTGTGCATTATTCAAAGTAAAATTTATATTCTAAAGAAAACACTTTTATTTGACCAACATTTTAGTTATGCAAACATAGTATGAAATAAGAACACAAACCGGATAGAATGAAAAAACAGATGTAGAACAGAACACTGTATGAAGTAATTATCAATTATATTATGAAATTATAGTATCTAATAAATTGTAGGTTAGTAGACATTGTATTGTTAGACATATTTATATCCGAAGAAACATTAAATCTAAATGTAAAGATTAAGAAATTGTTAAATACTTAACAAAATTTAGGAACTAGAATTACTGAACGAATTTGGTGAACATCTTTAATAGGGGGAAGCGCCTTGGCATAAGTGTGAACGAATTCGAGGGACGAAAGCAAGCTAATTTGGAGTAAGTGTCCTTACTATCGGCATGGTTATATTTGATGTTGACACATGCTCTGTGATTTTGCACGTGTCATATATATTGATATATGAATTCTTTATGAATCGATATGCTTATGATATGATATGTGTATGTTATAATATGTGAATTGTATGATAATACTTATAGTACGATGTGTTCAATGATATGTTTGAGATAGGATACGAGAAGGATGCACTAAACGTAATGTAATGGTAGGAGTAAGATACGTTCATGAAACGTTAAGGTTAGGTTACGTATCGAAGTGCTATGGATATGAGAGATTGATAAAAACGATATGATCATGATCGATTGATAAAAGAATATGGAAGATTATGGGTAGAAAGGGATAGGATTATGATACATTGATAGACCGATAGCGTTCGGATACGTTTCTCTAATGATATGACTAAGGTACATTCATGTAACGTTATAACTGTGATAGATATAAGATTGTTAAGGCTATGATAAGTTAGGGAGCGATATGACCACGAAGTGTTTATGATATGTTATGATTATGATACGACATGTGAATGATATGATATATTGTGATGCGATATGTTATGGTATGATATGTATATAATGAAAATTGTTATGTTTGGAAGCATGGAATGTTATGATATGATATAGTTATGTAATTTGANGTAAAGATTAAGAAATTGTTAAATACTTAACAAAATTTAGGAACTAGAATTACTGAACGAATTTGGTGAACATCTTTAATAGGGGGAAGCGCCTTGGCATAAGTGTGAACGAATTCGAGGGACGAAAGCAAGCTAATTTGGAGTAAGTGTCCTTACTATCGGCATGGTTATATTTGATGTTGACACATGCTCTGTGATTTTGCACGTGTCATATATATTGATATATGAATTCTTTATGAATCGATATGCTTATGATATGATATGTGTATGTTATAATATGTGAATTGTATGATAATACTTATAGTACGATGTGTTCAATGATATGTTTGAGATAGGATACGAGAAGGATGCACTAAACGTAATGTAATGGTAGGAGTAAGATACGTTCATGAAACGTTAAGGTTAGGTTACGTATCGAAGTGCTATGGATATGAGAGATTGATAAAAACGATATGATCATGATCGATTGATAAAAGAATATGGAAGATTATGGGTAGAAAGGGATAGGATTATGATACATTGATAGACCGATAGCGTTCGGATACGTTTCTCTAATGATATGACTAAGGTACATTCATGTAACGTTATAACTGTGATAGATATAAGATTGTTAAGGCTATGATAAGTTAGGGAGCGATATGACCACGAAGTGTTTATGATATGTTATGATTATGATACGACATGTGAATGATATGATATATTGTGATGCGATATGTTATGGTATGATATGTATATAATGAAAATTGTTATGTTTGGAAGCATGGAATGTTATGATATGATATAGTTATGTAATTTGAATGATATGATGTGATTGACATGCAAAACGACGAACTAGCATGAAATACAATCTCGACGAATGCATGAAAGATATGTTAAACGATATGTGAAATGATATGATCTATACGGAACGCTAGCGGAACTGTATTAAATGATAATTAAAATGGAAAAAATGTTGGGATCTCACGCATTATTGTGTTCTCATGCATTGGGGGATACCCCTTACTCTTCACAATATTACAGANTGTGATTTTGCACGTGTCATATATATTGATATATGAATTCTTTATGAATCGATATGCTTATGATATGATATGTGTATGTTATAATATGTGAATTGTATGATAATACTTATAGTACGATGTGTTCAATGATATGTTTGAGATAGGATACGAGAAGGATGCACTAAACGTAATGTAATGGTAGGAGTAAGATACGTTCATGAAACGTTAAGGTTAGGTTACGTATCGAAGTGCTATGGATATGAGAGATTGATAAAAACGATATGATCATGATCGATTGATAAAAGAATATGGAAGATTATGGGTAGAAAGGGATAGGATTATGATACATTGATAGACCGATAGCGTTCGGATACGTTTCTCTAATGATATGACTAAGGTACATTCATGTAACGTTATAACTGTGATAGATATAAGATTGTTAAGGCTATGATAAGTTAGGGAGCGATATGACCACGAAGTGTTTATGATATGTTATGATTATGATACGACATGTGAATGATATGATATATTGTGATGCGATATGTTATGGTATGATATGTATATAATGAAAATTGTTATGTTTGGAAGCATGGAATGTTATGATATGATATAGTTATGTAATTTGAATGATATGATGTGATTGACATGCAAAACGACGAACTAGCATGAAATACAATCTCGACGAATGCATGAAAGATATGTTAAACGATATGTGAAATGATATGATCTATACGGAACGCTAGCGGAACTGTATTAAATGATAATTAAAATGGAAAAAATGTTGGGATCTCACGCATTATTGTGTTCTCATGCATTGGGGGATACCCCTTACTCTTCACAATATTACAGACACGTACGTTATGAGGTAGAAAAATGATCATTATGGTTATTATAATGCTGCGATGACCAAGCAGGAGAACGATCATTACGTTTAACCTAATGCTGCGACGATCAGGTAGAAGAACGATCATTATGTTTAACCTAATGCTTCCATGATGGTTACTAGTTCTAACGGGTGTCTGGTCTAAGGAGTTCCCAAAGTATGTTCGCCCAACAAGGAAAANATCATGATCGATTGATAAAAGAATATGGAAGATTATGGGTAGAAAGGGATAGGATTATGATACATTGATAGACCGATAGCGTTCGGATACGTTTCTCTAATGATATGACTAAGGTACATTCATGTAACGTTATAACTGTGATAGATATAAGATTGTTAAGGCTATGATAAGTTAGGGAGCGATATGACCACGAAGTGTTTATGATATGTTATGATTATGATACGACATGTGAATGATATGATATATTGTGATGCGATATGTTATGGTATGATATGTATATAATGAAAATTGTTATGTTTGGAAGCATGGAATGTTATGATATGATATAGTTATGTAATTTGAATGATATGATGTGATTGACATGCAAAACGACGAACTAGCATGAAATACAATCTCGACGAATGCATGAAAGATATGTTAAACGATATGTGAAATGATATGATCTATACGGAACGCTAGCGGAACTGTATTAAATGATAATTAAAATGGAAAAAATGTTGGGATCTCACGCATTATTGTGTTCTCATGCATTGGGGGATACCCCTTACTCTTCACAATATTACAGACACGTACGTTATGAGGTAGAAAAATGATCATTATGGTTATTATAATGCTGCGATGACCAAGCAGGAGAACGATCATTACGTTTAACCTAATGCTGCGACGATCAGGTAGAAGAACGATCATTATGTTTAACCTAATGCTTCCATGATGGTTACTAGTTCTAACGGGTGTCTGGTCTAAGGAGTTCCCAAAGTATGTTCGCCCAACAAGGAAAATGGCTAAGCGGTGTGCGAACTGACTAGTGAGTCCATACTCGCATGTGTGAGATGTGTGTAGAGTATATGGTACACATCCAAGTTACCCGTTAGGATAGTGCCATAGGAAAATAAACTGACATGATAGGTTCTGTCATTGCATTAGCATGTTCTTGCATTTAATTCCAATAGTGGGNCGATAGCGTTCGGATACGTTTCTCTAATGATATGACTAAGGTACATTCATGTAACGTTATAACTGTGATAGATATAAGATTGTTAAGGCTATGATAAGTTAGGGAGCGATATGACCACGAAGTGTTTATGATATGTTATGATTATGATACGACATGTGAATGATATGATATATTGTGATGCGATATGTTATGGTATGATATGTATATAATGAAAATTGTTATGTTTGGAAGCATGGAATGTTATGATATGATATAGTTATGTAATTTGAATGATATGATGTGATTGACATGCAAAACGACGAACTAGCATGAAATACAATCTCGACGAATGCATGAAAGATATGTTAAACGATATGTGAAATGATATGATCTATACGGAACGCTAGCGGAACTGTATTAAATGATAATTAAAATGGAAAAAATGTTGGGATCTCACGCATTATTGTGTTCTCATGCATTGGGGGATACCCCTTACTCTTCACAATATTACAGACACGTACGTTATGAGGTAGAAAAATGATCATTATGGTTATTATAATGCTGCGATGACCAAGCAGGAGAACGATCATTACGTTTAACCTAATGCTGCGACGATCAGGTAGAAGAACGATCATTATGTTTAACCTAATGCTTCCATGATGGTTACTAGTTCTAACGGGTGTCTGGTCTAAGGAGTTCCCAAAGTATGTTCGCCCAACAAGGAAAATGGCTAAGCGGTGTGCGAACTGACTAGTGAGTCCATACTCGCATGTGTGAGATGTGTGTAGAGTATATGGTACACATCCAAGTTACCCGTTAGGATAGTGCCATAGGAAAATAAACTGACATGATAGGTTCTGTCATTGCATTAGCATGTTCTTGCATTTAATTCCAATAGTGGGGTCACTTACTAAGTATTTGTTTAAATACTCAACCCATGTGTTACTTCTATTTAAGGTTAAGGCAAGGTATTACTGTATGGCTGACGACAACATCGCAACTCGAGACCATGACACATGCATAGGGTAGTTGTATTTATTTTCTTAGACGTAGGCCAGCNAGATATAAGATTGTTAAGGCTATGATAAGTTAGGGAGCGATATGACCACGAAGTGTTTATGATATGTTATGATTATGATACGACATGTGAATGATATGATATATTGTGATGCGATATGTTATGGTATGATATGTATATAATGAAAATTGTTATGTTTGGAAGCATGGAATGTTATGATATGATATAGTTATGTAATTTGAATGATATGATGTGATTGACATGCAAAACGACGAACTAGCATGAAATACAATCTCGACGAATGCATGAAAGATATGTTAAACGATATGTGAAATGATATGATCTATACGGAACGCTAGCGGAACTGTATTAAATGATAATTAAAATGGAAAAAATGTTGGGATCTCACGCATTATTGTGTTCTCATGCATTGGGGGATACCCCTTACTCTTCACAATATTACAGACACGTACGTTATGAGGTAGAAAAATGATCATTATGGTTATTATAATGCTGCGATGACCAAGCAGGAGAACGATCATTACGTTTAACCTAATGCTGCGACGATCAGGTAGAAGAACGATCATTATGTTTAACCTAATGCTTCCATGATGGTTACTAGTTCTAACGGGTGTCTGGTCTAAGGAGTTCCCAAAGTATGTTCGCCCAACAAGGAAAATGGCTAAGCGGTGTGCGAACTGACTAGTGAGTCCATACTCGCATGTGTGAGATGTGTGTAGAGTATATGGTACACATCCAAGTTACCCGTTAGGATAGTGCCATAGGAAAATAAACTGACATGATAGGTTCTGTCATTGCATTAGCATGTTCTTGCATTTAATTCCAATAGTGGGGTCACTTACTAAGTATTTGTTTAAATACTCAACCCATGTGTTACTTCTATTTAAGGTTAAGGCAAGGTATTACTGTATGGCTGACGACAACATCGCAACTCGAGACCATGACACATGCATAGGGTAGTTGTATTTATTTTCTTAGACGTAGGCCAGCATATGATGTTTTTAATTTAAACGTCTATTTATTTTATCTAGTCTTTTGTTGTGTCGCTTTTAAAGATATTTTCAAAGCACGTAAATCCATGGCTGTGTTTTAAGATGAAAGTGATGTCGTATGAAAGTTTAAATGAAGTATTTCCGCATTCAATGTTAATGATATGTATACAGTAGCGACTTTAAATTAAGTAGAAAATTTCGGGTCGCTATAAAATTAATCCATTCATTTATTTAAAAGCAACGAGCTTCTATATCTTGAATGAACTTTCTCCAATCACAAAAGTAGCTTGAAATGTTGGGGTAATGTCACGACATGATTTACGAGGCTTCGAATCTCGAACCAAGAATAAAAAGATGAAGAAGAAAGTTAGTCAAATAAAAATAAAAGATGACAATTCAATAAACTTCAAATCGAAATAAAGAATGACAAACACCTCAATTAAATATAACACAATTTCAAACTACAAGACGGTGCTGGTGCTGTTCAAATTCGTTACAAAGGAGAAGACTGAGCAAACTCACACTGTGTCGTTGTTCTTGTCGCGGTTAGAGAAGGAAACCAAAAATCAGTTTTGTGAAATCTCTGATCTACCTCCACGGACGTCCAACAACCACGACACTTCATGGGAGTGAAAAGGAGAAGCAAACATAGAGGAAGGGAAGAAAAAGGACAAAAAAACAACGTTGGAAACATACATTCACAATGCATAAGTAATTAAACACACTAAAGTGGACTAGTTTTGGCATTTTAAATCAAGCAATTAACTAAATTATTACATTAATAATTAAATAATAACTTGAACAGCTACGAGGATCACGAACCGGTCGAACCAACCCTTAAAAACGTTGAACTAGACTCCAACCGGAAGAAAAACACCCGAACCGCCTCCTCCATCTTCTTCTTCGGTTCAACTTTCTATCTCTTCCATTTTCGATCAATTACAATCTAAAATTACCTGCCTTTCTTCACTAATAATTGTATTAAACACACTAAAGTGTGACTGTTAATGGTAACACAATATTCTCAGTTCCAGTGGTTAGAGAGTTTGAAAATATTTTTCCTGAAGACCTACCTCGGTTGCCTCTTAGTAGAGAAGTTGATTTTTGAATTGACCTGGAACTAGGAACGGCATCGATATCAAAGACACCGTATAGAATGGCACCGCTGAACTTAATGAACTAAAGGAGCAAATTCAGGAGCTCTTCGGCAAGGGGTTTATTCACCTTAGCGTCTCACCCTGGGGAGCCCTTGTACTTTTCGTGAAAAAGAAGGATGAGACCTTGCGCTTGTGTATAGACTATCGAGAGCTGAACAAGGTCAATATAAAAAGCAAGTATCCCTTTCCAAGAATAGATTACTTGTTTGATCAGCTACAAGGGTCGTTTGTGTTCTGCAAGATAGATTTAAGGTTGAGGTTCCATCAATTGAGGATTAGAGAAGAGGACATCCCTAAGACAGCCTTCAGAAGTCGCTACAGACATTACGAGTTCACGGTTATGTCTTTCGACCTCACCAATAACCCTATAGTTTTTATGGATTTTATGAATAGGGTGTTAAAAGGATTACCTCGATTCCTTTGTGATTGTGTTCATTGATGATTTATTGGTGTATTCCAGAACTGAAGCAGAGCATGAAGGTCACCTGCGAATAGTTCTGACTATGTTGAGAACTCACCAATTGTATGCCAAGTTTAAGTCCGAATTTTGGCTATGGGAAGTAGCATTTTAGGACATGTGGTCCGAAGTAGGGGAATTACTCTAGATCCAGCTAAGATTGAAGCTGTCATGAGATGGCCTATACTGACAGTTGTGACAGAGGCAAGAAGCTTTTTTTGCTTGGCTGGCTACTACTGGAGGTTTTTCCAAGACTTTTAAAAAACTATCGGTAGCGAGGACTCAGTTAACCAAAAAGGGGAAGCCCTTTATGTGGACTTCAGCTTGTGAAGAGAGCATCCAAGAGTTGAAAAGGAGGTTGGTGACTACACCAGTGACCAATGGAACATGCAATCTTTTTGTGTATAGTGACGCCGCAACGAAAGACTTGGGTTGTGTGCTTATGCAGAATGGGAAAGTAATTGAGTACGCCTCTAGACAATTGAAGGACTACAGCTACCCATGACTTGGAGTTAGCTGTCATGGTGATCGCACTAAAAACATGGCTACATTATCTTTTTGGGAGAGAGAATACGAGTGTACACATACTCAAGAGGCTTAAATATTTGTTCACCAAAAAGCAGTTGAATATGAGACAAAAGATTACGATGTAGAGATCTTTTATCATCCTAGCAAGGCTAATGTGGTAGCCCACATCTCTGTGTTGGGCATCTAGTAGAGCAAGCTTCAAAAACGAGATCCAAAGAGTTGGGATTAATATAGTGGTTAAGAACATTATTGCAGAACTAGCTCAGTTGAAAGTACAATCCACACTCCTTAAACGCATCATTAATGCACATTCTACATATGCGCAGCTCAACGAAGTTCATGACACCCAGAGGCTGAGGGAGTTGAGGAATTCTCAATTTCGTCTAAGGGCGAGCTCTCATGGCAGGGATGTCTTTGTGTACCTGAGGATGAGGAAATTCTTAAGGAGATTATGTCTAAAGCACACGACATGTCTTATATATTTCACCCTGATAGTACGAAAATGTATCAGGACCTGAAGAGTAATTATTAACGGCCAAGAATGAAAAAGACATAGCAGACTTTGTGGGACATTGTCTAACATATCGGTGGAAGGTTGCTGAGACAATGCCCTACAAGGTTGCTGCAACCCTTAAACATACTCTAGTGGAAGTGAGAGGAAGTGAGCATGAATTTCATATCAGGTTTACCTAAGACTCGACGAGGTTTTGATATGATATGGGTCATTATTTATAGACTAACCAAAATAGTCTGGTTGCTTGGGGTGCCTACATCCATTGTGCCTGATCGCGATGCTAGATTTACCTCTCATTTTTGGAAGAGTTTGCGGAAAGCCTTGGGTACCCAACTTCATTTCAGTACAGCCTTCACTCCTCAGATAGATAGATAGACAGGGAGATTGAATCAAATATTAGAGTACATGCTCATGGCATATGTGATGGATTTTGCTGGTTGTTGGGATGAACACCTACCCCTCATGAAGTTTGCTTATAACAACAATTATCAGGCAATGATTCAGATGGCTCTATTTGAGGCCCTGTATGAGAGGAGGTGTCGGACACCAGTGTTTTGGGAAGAGGTTGGAACTCAACAACTTATGGGACTGGAATTGGTTCAGGCCACCAACACAGTAGTCCAAAAAATTAGATCATAAATACTTACTACAAAGAATCGACAAAAGAGTTACTTAGACACTTGAAGAAAAGATCTCGAGTTTACGGTGGGTGAACATGTTTTCCTGAAGATAGCACCCATGAGAGGGGTGTTGAGGTTTGGGAAAAAGGGTAAGCATAGCCTCGGGTCATAGGTCCCTTCGAGATCCTTAAGTGGATTGGTGTTGTGGTGTACACGTGGCGTTGCCACCCACTCTTGCTACTGTGCACAACGTTTTTCATGTATCTATGTTGAGGAAATACATATCGGACCCCATCCACATCATTGACTACGAAGTACTTCCGCTTCGAGAGGATCTATCATACGAAAAGACATCAATCCAAATTTTAGCTCGAGATGTCAAACGATTTCGAAACCAAGAGATTCCTCTGGTCAATATGAGGACGATGTTAGGGAGTCTTACCTAAAACTTTTTCAGGAACAACCAACTTTCAAGGACAAAAGTTCCTAAGGAAGGTTGTTATAACACCCCAAGCCCAGCAGGTACACACTCACACTTCTTTATGATTAGGATATTTAGTGCTAAATTATAGTTTACCATATATATTATATTTGATATTTTATTAGAAGGGAAATATCTTCTTACCATAGGTATCTTTCCGTTTATTGTTATTTTCATTTATTACTCTTTCCATATCCTTGTAATTTATTTGATTATAAATAGATAACTTTCATACCATTTAGGTGTGGTGGATTAAGCAAATATTCTCATGGTATCAGAGCCTTTTCGGTTTAGCAACCCCGATCCTTTCTTTTCAATAGCTTTTGAATCCTCAATTGTTCTTCCCTACCACCACTACTGGCTTTGACACCGCAGGGGCAGTCTCCATGGCTGCCACAAAGCCTATTGATTACTCTTCGGCTCCACTCTTTTGACCTCCAAATCACCCTTTGTCATACTCTATACATACAACCTCACCTTCTCCAACACAATCGGTTTTTCCGTAACCAGCATAACCTCTCTCATTTTCTTCCCAATCAGCCCTTCATCCTCATGAGCAACATAACCTTAACCTCAGAATCCTCATGAGCGTTCCCATCGAAAATATACAGAATCTCGAGAAACCTATCGACCTTCTGTAGAGATTTACCTTTGGAATCTAGGCACCGCACTAGCCTCTTCGTCAACCAAGTCACTGCTGCCCTTCTCGCCAAAATTGGCTTCTTCGCCCACTGTGGCGACTCTTCCGGCTTCAACATTGTCTTTGTCCCTTGCTCTAGGTTTCTCCGTTCTACTTCTTAGGTTAGAAATATTATCACCGGAGCTAAGGCAGTATCGTCGCTGAGCGACGATCCCTCTTCATGGGTTAGACATATTCTCGCCGAAGCCAAGGTTGCATCATCGCTGAGCGACAATCCCTTTGCAGTTTTCGATGATCAAGAAAGTGTTTCTCTACGCCTCCTCTGAACTAGGTTGTTGACATCTTCAAAAAAAGTATTTTTCGACCTCTTTTTGAGTTTTTCAGATCCAAGCTTCACGTTCGCTCAAATCCGACGCTCAGCTTGCGAGGGGGTGTTAAGGATATTTAGTGCTAAATTATAGTTTACCATATATATCATATTTGATATTTTATTATAAGACAAATATGTTAGCAGATGTATCTTTTCATTTATTACTCTTTCCACCATTTAGGTGTGGTGGATTAAGCAAACATTCTCGTTCATGACAAGCATCCTCCTAACTTTTACAAGTTTCAGAGGTTAGAGAGTGATTTTCAAACTGTTGCATAAGGAAAAAAAAATGCTCGTGACGCATAAGGAGATTGAAAAAATAAAAAAATAAATTGGTGGTTTATTGAAAAATTTGGGTCAAAGTCTGGGGCAAAGAGGTAATTTTGCCCCACACACCACCTTTGGGGGATCTTCAAAGACTTGCAANCGTAACCAGCATAACCTCTCTCATTTTCTTCCCAATCAGCCCTTCATCCTCATGAGCAACATAACCTTAACCTCAGAATCCTCATGAGCGTTCCCATCGAAAATATACAGAATCTCGAGAAACCTATCGACCTTCTGTAGAGATTTACCTTTGGAATCTAGGCACCGCACTAGCCTCTTCGTCAACCAAGTCACTGCTGCCCTTCTCGCCAAAATTGGCTTCTTCGCCCACTGTGGCGACTCTTCCGGCTTCAACATTGTCTTTGTCCCTTGCTCTAGGTTTCTCCGTTCTACTTCTTAGGTTAGAAATATTATCACCGGAGCTAAGGCAGTATCGTCGCTGAGCGACGATCCCTCTTCATGGGTTAGACATATTCTCGCCGAAGCCAAGGTTGCATCATCGCTGAGCGACAATCCCTTTGCAGTTTTCGATGATCAAGAAAGTGTTTCTCTACGCCTCCTCTGAACTAGGTTGTTGACATCTTCAAAAAAAGTATTTTTCGACCTCTTTTTGAGTTTTTCAGATCCAAGCTTCACGTTCGCTCAAATCCGACGCTCAGCTTGCGAGGGGGTGTTAAGGATATTTAGTGCTAAATTATAGTTTACCATATATATCATATTTGATATTTTATTATAAGACAAATATGTTAGCAGATGTATCTTTTCATTTATTACTCTTTCCACCATTTAGGTGTGGTGGATTAAGCAAACATTCTCGTTCATGACAAGCATCCTCCTAACTTTTACAAGTTTCAGAGGTTAGAGAGTGATTTTCAAACTGTTGCATAAGGAAAAAAAAATGCTCGTGACGCATAAGGAGATTGAAAAAATAAAAAAATAAATTGGTGGTTTATTGAAAAATTTGGGTCAAAGTCTGGGGCAAAGAGGTAATTTTGCCCCACACACCACCTTTGGGGGATCTTCAAAGACTTGCAAGGAGAAGAAAAGAGGAGTTAGGGTCCTATGCTCAAATCTAAACATTCAATCTAAGTACTCCCTCCATATCTACTTAGAGGATCTAGAGGAGCAATCTAAGCATTTGGATCGTTCGTTTCCGGCAAGAAACTGATAAGAACGAGAGGTAAGACTGCGACCTCTTTCGTTATGGGATTTCACCCTAAATCTGTGAGTTTTTTATGATTTAGATCTTAATAATCAATTATAATTTAGGTGAGAATTCTTACAAATTTTGGAAGGAAATTCGGCAAAAAATCGTGTAGAAAATTTAAACTGAGAATCGTCCAATATCAGTAAGAAAGTGAGTTTTTCTTATTTTCAAACTCATTTCTTGAGGTCTATGAATATAAAAAAAAATGCAGGGAAAATATATCTGGATAGGTGGACTTGAGGTCTTGAATTGTCGTAAAGGAATCAAGTTAATTCGAGTTATGGATTAGAAGATAGAAAAAATCTAAAANGTTCTACTTCTTAGGTTAGAAATATTATCACCGGAGCTAAGGCAGTATCGTCGCTGAGCGACGATCCCTCTTCATGGGTTAGACATATTCTCGCCGAAGCCAAGGTTGCATCATCGCTGAGCGACAATCCCTTTGCAGTTTTCGATGATCAAGAAAGTGTTTCTCTACGCCTCCTCTGAACTAGGTTGTTGACATCTTCAAAAAAAGTATTTTTCGACCTCTTTTTGAGTTTTTCAGATCCAAGCTTCACGTTCGCTCAAATCCGACGCTCAGCTTGCGAGGGGGTGTTAAGGATATTTAGTGCTAAATTATAGTTTACCATATATATCATATTTGATATTTTATTATAAGACAAATATGTTAGCAGATGTATCTTTTCATTTATTACTCTTTCCACCATTTAGGTGTGGTGGATTAAGCAAACATTCTCGTTCATGACAAGCATCCTCCTAACTTTTACAAGTTTCAGAGGTTAGAGAGTGATTTTCAAACTGTTGCATAAGGAAAAAAAAATGCTCGTGACGCATAAGGAGATTGAAAAAATAAAAAAATAAATTGGTGGTTTATTGAAAAATTTGGGTCAAAGTCTGGGGCAAAGAGGTAATTTTGCCCCACACACCACCTTTGGGGGATCTTCAAAGACTTGCAAGGAGAAGAAAAGAGGAGTTAGGGTCCTATGCTCAAATCTAAACATTCAATCTAAGTACTCCCTCCATATCTACTTAGAGGATCTAGAGGAGCAATCTAAGCATTTGGATCGTTCGTTTCCGGCAAGAAACTGATAAGAACGAGAGGTAAGACTGCGACCTCTTTCGTTATGGGATTTCACCCTAAATCTGTGAGTTTTTTATGATTTAGATCTTAATAATCAATTATAATTTAGGTGAGAATTCTTACAAATTTTGGAAGGAAATTCGGCAAAAAATCGTGTAGAAAATTTAAACTGAGAATCGTCCAATATCAGTAAGAAAGTGAGTTTTTCTTATTTTCAAACTCATTTCTTGAGGTCTATGAATATAAAAAAAAATGCAGGGAAAATATATCTGGATAGGTGGACTTGAGGTCTTGAATTGTCGTAAAGGAATCAAGTTAATTCGAGTTATGGATTAGAAGATAGAAAAAATCTAAAAATAAATAGGTTGATATGTAATTTAACCCGAATCTGAATTCAGGAAATCGGCGACGGACACTCAGCAGATGGAAAGGGGAGAAGCGTCTGGCAACAGAAGGGACACACGTCCAACCACTAACCAGGAGTTGATCTGAATCCCCGACGATGTACGCTGACACACGTCCACCCACTGACCCAGAGTTGACCTGAATCAGAAATTAAATCCTACTGACAATCCCTGCACGTCACGTGTCATGCCTAGAAAATTGCTGGGGTTCGAAGCACGTCACTCTTCGCATGCTTTTCGCGTTAATCGCGCGTGTGCCCTGCGTGTGGAGCACCCTATTCTCACCCATTTTTTTTTTGTCTTGATTCCAATATTAATCCTATTTTACTCGAAATAGGTGCACATAGAGAGAATTCATAGTTTTTGGACTCATCTATGCCTATAAATCAATTTCAGGAAGGCACAGGACAGATCGGTAAGTATCCATGCGAAATTAGGAAGTAATACTCATTGGGTGCGCATAGTTTTGCATGCATTTTAGAGAAAATTACTCGTAGGTGGCTAGATTTGATAGCCCTTTGCACATAGGAAGCTTGCTACCTTGGGGGAATTTCATTCTCAAATTTTTGTATACTTTCTGGAATGTCCTACTTCTACTTATGCTTATACTTCTACATCAGCTTATATTTGTTCATGCTATGTTGGCAGACGAGGGTATTTGTGTATCTGCGCTCCAATTGCTAATGGATGTTACCGCCCCGTTAAACTTGTGTAACTGCATGCCTAGTTACTCATACATAAACTACTGTTGAATGATTATGTGAATTTATTATATGAACAAAAGCAGTAGTGTTGAGTTATGCGAAGGGTATACACTTGGGATTGAGTTGGGTTCAGATAGGGGACCCTCCTAATGTTGCATTCAGTGGTATCGTGAGGGACGATTAGAGGGTTAGACCCTTTAACCCTGGACCGTTATAGACTTAGAAGTTTNTTAAACTAGTAACTTCGTACGTACATCTAGATCTTATTCGAAAGAGCGTGATGTTAAAGTAATTTCAAATTTAGGGTTTTGAACGCAATAGAATTTGTTAAAGTGTAAAGTAAAATTTATACTTTAAATAAAACACTTTTATTTGACCAACACTTTATTTAACCAAATAATTCTTTTAATTTCTTTTATATTCGAAATTATCTATTAAGGTGATAGTTTGAGACAGCTATGAAATCACTATTCCCGTATCTTAGAGTTTAAGAGGAAGAAGGAGGAGTACCGTAAGTCAGTGAAGGTAGTAAATAGTTTATTCGAAGCAAAGCATAACAATTCGCTCTCTTACCTCATTAGAGTGGAGGTGTGGTCCAAAATCAATGACATATGGGTTCTTCAAACCTATGAAGCGCACGTTTTCATTCCACGTGATGGCCCTTGGGAATGCAGATCTCTCGAGCTTATCCAACCCAATTAACTCTATATGCTCTCTCATCAATCAATAAAATAAACTTAGTTACCTATATCTCTTTTCCAACTGAGTCTGTCTATCCTTTTGTCATCTCTGACCTCTATATATATATATATTAGTTATGGAATATATCTTCGATATTATATCTTAATATATATATATATATATTTTTTATGATTTCATTTATAGTATATTTTATTTTATTCTACTATTTAATTAGTTTATATTTTCGGGAGGTATTAGTTGCTAGCTTGTATCCTATTTAAAGCTGATGAATATCAATGAGAACACACCTTCAACCCAATTCTACTCTTCATTCTTAACTATATATATATATATATACATAAAAACATAATAGAATTAAAAACACTTATAGAGAATATAATAACAAAAATATATCATCATTTATGAAGTAATTATCAAATATATTATGAAATTATAGTATCTAATAAATCGTATGTTAGTAGACATTGTATTGTTAGATATATTTATATCCCAAGAAACATTAAATCTAAATGGAAAGAGTAAGAATTTGTTAAACACTTAACAAAATTTAGGAATTAGAATTACCGAAAGAATTTGGTGAACATCTTTAATAGGGGGAAGCGCCTTGGCATAAATGAGAACGAATTCGAGGGACGAAAGCAAGCTAATTTGGAGTTAGATAAAACTTCAGGTAAGGGTATCCAAGTAAGTGTCCTTACTATCAGCATGGTTATATTTGATGTTGATACGTGCCTTGTGATTTTGCACGTGTTATATATATTGATATGTGAATTGTTTATGGATCGATATGCTTATGATATGATATGTGTATATTATAAGATGTAAATTGTATGATAATATTTATAGTACGATGTGTTCAATGATATGTTTGAGATAAGGATATGAGAATGATGCACTAAACATAATGTAAGGATATGAGTAAGATACATTCATGAAACGTTAAGGTTTGGTTACATATCGAAGTGCTATGAATACGAGAGATTGATAAAAACGATATGACCACGATTGATTGATAAAAGAATATGGTTAGATTATGGGTAGAAAGGGATAAGATTATGATAGATTGATAGAATGATAGCGTTAGGATACTCCTGTAATGATATGACTAAGGTACATTCATGTAACGTTATAACTGTGCTAGATATAAGAATGTTATGGCTATGATAAGTTAGGGAACGATATGACCATAGAGTGTCTATGATATGATATGATTATGATACGACATGTTGGTACGAGATATGTGATAATTGACTTGTTTATGATATGATATATTGTGATGCGATATGTTATGATATGATATGTATATGATGAAAATTGCTATGTCGGAAGCATGAAATGTTATATGATATGATATAGTTATGCAATTTGAATGATATAATGTGATTGACATCAAAATGGCGAACTAGCATGAAATACAACCCCGACGTATGCATGAAAGATATGATAAACGATATGTGAAATGATATGAAAAATGGTATGAAACGCTAGCAGGGTTGTATTAAATGATACTGAAAATGGAAAAAGTGTTGAGACCTCATGCATTATTGTGTGCTCATGCATTGGGAGATACCCCTTATCCTTCACAATAGTACGGACGCGTACGTTACGAGGCAGAAAAACAATCATTATGGTTATCATAATGTTGCAATGACGAAGCAGGAGAACGATCATTATGTTTATCATAATGTTGCGATGATCAGACAGGAGAATGATCATTATATTTAACCTAATGTTGTCGTGACGGTTACTAGTTCTAATGGGTGTCTGGTATAAGAAGATCCCAAAGTATGCTCACCCGACAAGGAAAATGGCCCAGCGGTGTGCGAACTGACTAGTGAGCCCCATACTCACATGTATGGGCTGTGTGTGGAATATATGGTACACATCCAAGTTACCCGTTAAGATAGTACCGTAGGAAAATAGACTGATATGATAGGTCCCGTCATTGCATTCGCATGATCTTGCACTTAACCCCCAACAGTGGGGTCACTTATTAAGTATTTCTTTAAATACTAAGTCAAGTGCTGCTTTTATTTCAAGTTAAGGCAAGACATTTCTATATAGCTAACGACAACATCGCAACTCGAGACCATGACACATATATAGGGCAGTCGTATTTATTTTCTTAGACTTAGGCTAGAATATGATGTTTTTAATTTAAACGTATATTTATTTTATTTAGTCTTTTGTTGTGTCGTTTTTAAAGGTGTTTTTAAAACACGTAAGTCCATGACTATGTTTTAAGATGAAGGTGACGTTTTATGAAAGTTTAAATGAAGTATTTCCGCATTCAATGTTCATGATATATATATACAGTAACGACCTTAAATTAAGTAGAAAATTTCGGGTCGTTACAAAATTAATTCATTCATTTATTTAAAAACAACTAGCTATCTTGAATGAACTTTCTCCAATCACAAAAGTAGTTTGAAATGTCGGGGTAATGTCACGACATGATTTACGAGGCTTCGAATCTCGAACCATGAATAAAAACACGAAAAAGAAAGTTAGTCAAATAAAAATAGAAGAATGACAAACACCACAATTAAATATAAAACAATTTCAAACTACAAGACACTGCTGTTCAAATTTGTTACAAAGGAGAAGAAGAGATCGGAATACAATATTACATAGATCCATTCAGTAAAAGAGGGATGTTTGAAGAGACCATTCTTGTAAGTCAGATTTCTAAATTTCTAGTTGTTGTCTAATTTTATTAATTTTCGTTCCGATTATTTTGATTTGGGTTGGAGAAATATGTTTTAGGTCATTTTTGTGACGATCCATCGTAAAATTTTGGACAAAAATCTACCAAAATTGGGCAACAAGTAAATAGCGCCCAAACAATAGGTTCGAAGTTGAACCTTCTTCAGCTTTGGAACAACCCTCCCGTACGCACAAACTCGACCCACGTCCACCGCTTATCCCAACGTCCACTCCTACATAGTTCAATGCGCGTGAAGCCCAGGCCCATCCTCCCTCGGCCTAACCCCAACTCCAACACCTAATCGACAATCCGATTCACGATCCAAGTTGTCCATGACCAAAACTGACTCGATCCCCAACCCAAATAGACCTAATTCACTACCTTACCGATAATCCAACTCAACCCATGACCCATGCCTCGACCCAACTCATGACCCTTTCCGACCCTTTCTATCATTTTTTATTTTTTTTTATACTTTCAAAGGTGTTGAGGTTAGTATGAACATTCTTCGGTCAACTTGAATTACTATTTTGTTAAAAGTAGATTTAATTGATACCATTAGATAAACTAAATAATTTATTATCCCTTAACTGTGTGCCCATGTAGGTTGAATTGGACGACAAATATGAGCTAGCACTAAGGATAAATTAGTGACTCTGGCTTAGGCCAACGATGTAAGTGACTATTCGTTTGGTTGAATGAATTGTATAATGTATGAACGATACAGACTTTATGGCACCGGTACATGTCATGTTTATGCATTGTTTGATGTTTGTTATGTTAATACTGTAACGACACCAAAATAATAATAATAATAAATAAATAAATTCAACGTGGTCATCGAAGACTCGCGAGAATTCTTGCGACACCAAAATTCTCGTTCCCACCTCGACCACGCCTTCCCCCGACTCCTCGACACGTCAAACACGAAGTTAAACGACCTCCTGTCCCACTCGAGAAGCCCACCTGCAAGGAAAAGAGAAGGAACGAGAGAGAGAAATAGAACGAGAAAGAGAGAGAGGGTCTAAATTTTTCCAATGAGATAATCGAGGAGATTTGACGTCGAAAAGATCGGTGCACACTATGAAAAGGACCACCGACAACTACACGTACACAAATTGTAAGTTCCCACGCTTTAACAACGTCGCTCTTTGTTGGAAATGAGATTTAGGTTTGGATTTTTGGAGCCTTATACATCTACGTGTTATAGGTGCTTACAAGCCATGAAACGTTGTGGACCGAAGAAAGGGGACAAACATAAAAGAATCGAAGGAAAAACGACAAGAAACGGACGGTGGAGTACAGTTTACATTAGAGAGAGAAAACGTTCAGAGTTTTTAGCGTGAACCGTGTAAGAAAGACAAGTCTTGTAGTTCAGCATTCATCATCATCCATGCATAAGCGTTTTACCTTTACCTTAACAATATAAGGGTAGCATGTGACTTGAGTATTTTAAGAAATATTCAGTCAGTCACCCCACTGTTGGGGTTAGTAATGCAATCACACACATAACATGATTGAGACCTATTCTTTAAAACCGTAATATGACCTTAGGCTCCTTCCAAATCCGGGCAGGATTGAATGTGCAATACTTCCCCACACACGACCCACGTAGATGCATGCACGTGGACCCACTAGGCAAGCTTGTATACATACCCTCTAGGCCTAACTTGGTCGGGCACAACGCGTTAACGCATCATCAAACACCGTAGAAAAGGAAAGACCCAACGATATCATGGTGAACATAAATATCGAAGGTATACGCGTCCGTACTAGCATAACATAACATAGAAGTATTGCGATGCACATGACATACATGCATGTATGAGGTCCCTATGATTTTCATTCATAACATAACATTAACATCATTCTCTTTTTCCTTTTTTGGTACATATATGCATCATGTATGCATGACAGTCATCACATGATCCATCACATAGCTTTACATGGCAATATATAACATGACGTAACATGCATACATATCATAGCATCATATGTCATTACATAGAACACATACACATAACATAAATTATATAGTGCATGCAGGGGCCACGGGTATGCACCATCATACATATATATACATATATATGTATGTGCCTATATATATATATATATAATAAAAAGAAATTAAAAAAAAAAAAAAAAAAAAAAAAAAAAAAAAAAAAAAAAAAAAAAAAANAAAAAAAAAAAGGAAATAAATTAAAATTTAATTTTCCAACAAGTCTACACCCTACAGACAGAAATTTCCCCTTTCTTCCTCCCTCCTCGGAAGGCGTTGAAATGGCACTGGAAACTCAGAATCTCTGATTTTATCCCAACTGCTCGGCGTCGCCGGAATCCACCGTCATGGAATCTAGCGTACTGGAGACGATCGGTGTCGAGATCATCGGTGTCATGTCTCCGGTTTCAATCTGTATGCTTCTCGTCGTTTTATTGGTCTATTCCCTATCTTCCGCTGACCCTCTCGCCTCCGCTCCGATTCGCACCGCCGCGAATCTCGTCTACCTCGAGAGCCCTTCCGATTCCGCTGCTCAGAAGCTAGAAGGTGCCCTTCTCAATGCTTTGGTCTTCGTCATTCTCATCGCTGTTGTTACTTTCCTTCTCGTTGTTCTTTATTACTACAACTTTACCAATTTCTTGAAGAATTACATGCGATTTTCTGCGTTTTTCGTGCTTGGTTCCATGGGAGGCTCCATCTTCTTGTCTATTATCCAACATTATTCTATACCGGTTGATTCGATTACTTGTTTGATTTTACTGTTCAACTTTACGGTGGTGGGAGTGCTCGCGGTTTTCTCAGGAGGAATCCCTATCATCATGAGGCAATCGTACATGGTGTTTTTGGGTATAATTGTGGCTGCTTGGTTCACGAAGCTGCCTGAGTGGACTACTTGGAGTTTGCTCGTAGCCTTGGCTCTGTATGATTTGGTGGCTGTTTTGGCACCTGGTGGACCTCTTAAGCTGCTGGTGGAGTTGGCCTCGAGCAGGGACGAAGAGCTTCCAGCTCTGGTTTATGAGGCTCGGCCTACAGTCTCGAGGGGTCCAGAGAATCGGGGGGGATTGGGACTGTTGGTTGCTGGAGTCTCAGATTCTGGATCAATAGAGCTTCAGGCACCTCCTGATAACAATTTGAACCGTACTGGGAATGAAAACCGACGTAATTCTGATCGCCCTGCTGCAGACTATCAGAATTTTCAGAATGAAGAGGTTGAAAGAAATGGAGATGAAGGGGAGAGGTCACCGTTAGTAAGTTACTTGCGAGAAAGACAATCATCAGAGAGCGGATCATCTGGTTATTCAACTGAAGTTCTTACTCCAGATATGCGTCGACACTTTGGCAACAGAGAAACTGAAATCCTTATAGCTGAGGAATTGTCTCCTCTGGTTGAATTGCCACCATCGCGAAACCAGAGAGAAACGGCAAGGGCTGCCCATACTGAGGTTATGAGTAGAGGTATTAGGCTTGGTCTTGGGGACTTCGTGTTCTACAGCGTCCTTGTGGGTAGAGCTGCAATGTATGATCTGATGACAGTCTATGCTTGTTATCTTGCTATCATCTCAGGACTTGGATGCACTCTCATTTTGCTATCCGTTTGCCATCGAGCTCTGCCTGCACTTCCCATATCCATCACTTTGGGTGTCATGTTTTACTTCTTGACTCGGTTAGTTATGGAGCCGTTTGTTGTAGGGACTGCCACAAATTTAATGATGTTCTGATTCTACCTTTTTTTCGAGAGTTCAAATCCCATAGTAGAGAAATGTGATGATTTAATAGGCACTGGATTGAATGACAGTGGAAGTGCATATATTCGTATAGAGTCCCTTTTCTCCTTGTGCATCTGCAAGTGTTTCAATGGTAGATTTTAAGCTCAGCAATACTCACAGGTCACCATTTCTAAACTGTTTAGAGAAACTATTATATGTCATCATAGTGATTTTTCAAATTCTCGATTTGATTTCAGTTACTCTTTCTTTGTTACTTGTATTCTTTGTATATTTGCATTTCATTCTCTGTTCATACAAAATTGAGACGGTGCTGAATCTAAATTTCACATACTACTTTTATGTTTGACTGAACGAAAAGTGCAGGAGTAGAAAATAATGGGGAATGGGGTGAGTCTTTCGAACTTTCGTTCGAATATGCCTATGCAGGAAAATTACACGACTGACTTCCATCTTGGAGCTATATTGTTATTTATTTATTATTGATGTTGTTATTATTATTGTTTATTTAACATTTTTTTGTTTATTTTGTTGATGAAAAACAAATGTTTCATTGATATGATGAACTATTCAAAAGGGGAGAGTTACAAAAAGGTCCTCCAACTCATCAAGAGTTCATTTAGACTATAATTTGTAGAAGGGCTGAAAAATATTCCTGTTCTTCCTTTATCTCCAAATACACCAAAGGGAGGCTCTAATGAGTAGGGCCAGAGAATTTCCTTTTCCTTCTTGAAAGGCTGCCTCCGATAGCTCTTGTAGAAGGTCGTTAGTGTCCCGTCGAATAGGAGTTGCCATTCAATTATTCCAACATTATGGCTCCAGAATTTGCTAGCAAATTCGCATGAGATAAACAAGTGTCCCTGTGTTTCTGCTTCTTTACAGCACACTTACACCAGCTGAGGCCTGAGGGAAATGGTTAGATGAGGATGTGGCTGCCTTCTTTGGATTGCCTCTTGAGTATTAATGGTTATGTGGCTGAGCGCCCAACAAGAAAAAGTTATCTTCCTGGGATATTTGTCTTCCCACATTCCATCATGAAAAGAGCATCTGTGAGTATATTTAGATTTTTTAAGCTCCTTGATCATGAATTTGAAAGAAAAACTAGTTATGAATTCGTGGGGCCATGTCCATCTACCTTATGAGGAGTGGGAGATGTTGAGTACCTTTTATGGAAAGATGTTACATTCGGTTAATTCTTCCTTCAGCAGAGTCATTATTGTCAATGACTTGATATAGTGTTATCCTCCTTTGAGCTTGACTTAGCAAAAGATTATTAACCTAGAGTAATTTTAGGATAATTATTCAGTAGTTATTGATTTGAAAATTTATGAGATCGATTAGGAAGATTTAGTAGATATTGATTTGAAAGTTTAGGAGATGAGATTGAGTAGTTATTGATTTGAGGAGGAAGTTTAGGAGATCAATTGTGCAATCTCCAGTATAAATACTCATGAGATGTATGTTATTTTAACAACAAAAAAATAGAATTAGTAAAGCATAAGTGCTTAAGGTTCCTCCATTCAAAAGTTCTATCCTCAAATTGTTCTTCCACTTCCGTTATTTGTTTGGACATATTTTGATTGCGGGCTATTTCCAATATAGATTAGGTTGTTGCCTAGTATGGCTTGCGTTTTCTCAAGCTCAAGTAGATTTAAGCCGTATCTACATCAAGGAACTGACGGAATAGGCATGTTTTCTCGAGTTTGCTCTTGCCCTAAACGAATGAATTGACGTAGAGGAACGAAGCAGCGAGAGGATGGAACTCAAATCCTAAGTAAAAAATTCAAGAATAGGCTTTGGGTATCTTTTAAACATCAAAAGTGCATTTGAAATGATCTTTTGGAGTCTGTGATTGATTTTCCATAGGAAAAGAAAACCAGAAAAGAAATCAACTTGTGTAAAATAGTTGTTTTTTTCCACTGTTTTCTTGTTTGGAATATACTCCCAAACAGGTAACATGCAGCTAGATCGATTTCTTTGCAGGACAACAGATTTAAGGTATCATATATTTGGTTTCAAATATAGCATTATTTGTCGATGCAACATCACTTCACATTGTCTGTGAAACCTTGCATCACACAACAGGAAAAAATTGTTGATAGTAATGACTTCCATGTACAAAACTTTTTTTCTTCCTTTATTGTGGTTTGTCATGGAATATGAGCAGGCGTGGATGTTCTTATCTTGTTATTTCAAAATGGTATTAACTCTCTCCACCTTTAGGGACATTCCTATATTTGCTTGTACCGATGAAAGAAGATATTTGCAAAGCCGGCTTATTTTCAGGTTGGTATACCCTCTTTTTCTGATTCTTCTCTTCTTTTTGGTTGTTGGGTTCCTTTTCTTGCTGCATACTGTTTTAGACCCTTTTACATTTTTTAATTCTTCTTAATGATATTTCTTAATGATATTTCTGTTCGTTAAAAGAAAGTCTTCTGTAACGGTTCAAGTCCACCACTAGCAGATATTGTCCTCTTCTAACTACATGTGCCATTATAACCGTTGCTATGTTCAGTCATTCCCGGTCTGTTTAGGCATTGTTGGTATTTGCTACTGGTTTTGAAAGAGTCAAAGCCCACCGCTAACAAATATTGTCCTCTTCTAACTACATGTGTCATTGTAACCATTGTTATGTTCAGTCATTCCTTGTCTATTTAGGCATTGTTGGTATTTGCTACTAGTTTTGTAACGGTCTAAGTCCACCGCTAGCAGATATTGTTCTTTTCTAACTACATGTGCCATTATAATCGTTGCTATGTTCAGTCATTCCCTGTCTGTTTAGGCATGGTTGGTATTTGCTACTAGTTTTGTAATAGTCCAAGCCCACTGCTAACAAATATTGTCCTCTTCTAACTACATGTGTCATTGTAACCATTGTTATGTTCAGTCATTCCTTGTCTATTTAGGCATTGTTGGTATTTGCTACTAGTTTTGTAACAGTCCAAGCCCACTGCTAACAAATATTGTCCTCTTCTAACTACATGTGTCATTATAACCATGGCTATGTTCACTCATTCCTTGTCTATTTAGGCACGGTTGATATTTGCTACTAGTTTTGTAACCGTCTAAACCCATTACTAGCAGATATTGTCCTCTTTTAACTACATGTGCCATTATAACCGTTGTTATGTTCAGTTATTTCCTGTCTGTTTAGGCATTGTTGGTATTTGCTACTAGTTTTGTAACAGTTCAAGCCCACTGCAGGAGTATTGTCCTCTTTGGGCTTCCCCTTAAAATTTTAACACGTGTTTGCAAGGAGAGGTTTCTAGACCTTTATAAAGAATGTGTTTCGTCTTTCAACCAACCTGGGATCTTACCAGCTTTCTCCTAAAACTACTGTTATATGTGTAAATTTATAAATAAATATTACAGCGGAAGGAAAGTGGATAAACTCATTTGGGTAACTTCTTACTACTACTGCAGGACTCTTCTACTTTTTACAAATTCTATGCATCAGGTTTGTTTCTTTTCTTCTTCTCATCTTTATAATTAGCTGCTATACTAACTTTTTGTAACATTCTAAGCCTACCGCTAGTAGATATTGTCATGAGTTTCCTCTCAAGGTTTTTAAAACACGTCGTTAGGGAGAGGTTTCCACACTCTTATAAAGAATGTTTCGTTCTCCTCTCCAATCGATGTGGAATCTCACTCTTTTAGGTCACTCTAGGTTATAGCTGCCATTTTGTAAACGGAGTATACTAACTTTTTGCAACAGTGTAAGCTTACCGCTAGTAGATATTGTCCTGGGTTTCCTCTCAAAGTTTTTAAAACACGTTTGCTAGGGAGAGGTTTCCACACCCTTATAAAGAATGTTTCGTTCACTTCTCAAATCGATGTGAAATCTCACACTCCTTTAGATCACTCTAGGTTATCGGAGTTAAGTATATTATGACATGTGAAGTACCAAACGTTGACTAGTTTTGGGTTAAAATTATATTTTCCATCCCGACATTTAGAAGCAACATATCAGATTGCTTTTATAGGCCATGTTAGTTACCCTAGTCTTTTCTGATTAACAGCTAACATTTGTCTAGAAGGCATGTCAATAAGGAATCAAAATTTAAAGTTGAGAATTTATAATATAAACTTCTCTTATGGATGACCATCAAAATTCATGAACAAGATCTCTTATTTAGTATATGCAGTATTACTTAATATGTTTTATAGGCTTTGTATTACTGTTTATGTCTAGGTGATTATAGGATAACGTTTCAGGTACGATGGGGGGTAAATATCAATGTGGCAACATCGAAAAATTTAACGTATAAACGGGCGAGCTCACACGACATTCTTCCTACCATTCCTCTCTTCCTTCTTTTTATTTGTCCTTCAATGTTCGATCACACTTTTTTTTCAGGTTAAAAGACACTAATGGTCTCTGAATATTCGTAAAAATAACAATTTAGTCTTTGAATTTTAGTTTGTCATCATTATACTTTCAAATTTATAACACTTTAGGCTTATGAACTAACAATTTGGTGGTTTCTATACCTCAAATTTGTAACAATTTGCCGTCATTTCACTGTTGGGGTTAATAATGCAATCACACATAACATGAATTGGGACCTATTTTTTAAAACCGTCACATGACCTTGGACTCTTTCCAGTTATGGGCAGGGTTGGATGTGTGGTACTTCCCCACACATGGTCCACGTACGTGCACACGGACCCATTAGGCGAGCTCGTATATGTACCCCTAAGTCTAGCATGGTTTGACACAACACATTATATGTCGCCGGATGCCACAGAAAAGGGTACGCCGGCATGATATCATGACAAACATAAATATCGAAGGTATGCGTCCGTACTAACATAACAAAACGAGGAAGCATCTTGATGCACATGATATACATACATGCATAAGGTCCCCATAATTTACATTTATAGCATCGCATTATCATCATTTCCTTTCTCCTTTCATCCATGACATATTACATATGTGCATTATGTATACATGACAATCATCACATTACCCATTATACAACTTCACATGGCAAGGCATGACATGACATACATAGTATTTCATTTTATTCATAACATATTGTATTGGATATCACATGTATACATTACATAGCATCATATGTCAATACAAATATCACATAAACTTAAGGTACAATAATATGGTGCATGCAGGGGCCATGAGGCATGTACAACCATACATCATTCAATTATCTAACTCCAACAGTAAGGTCACTTACTTGGTTGGCAGTAGTCGGAGTCCCTAATTATTTAATAGCTGCTTCGAAACTATGCTACAACCTTTAACTTCACTTATATCAATCCATATCACATTCATACAACACATTAATATCTTAGACTAGCTAAATTAGGAAGATTATTTCCAATATAAGTTCTCAAGCTACCTAAAATTGAGTAAAGGGAAGTTTTACTAACTTCAAATGCCTTAAATAAAAAAAGTTTCAAAAGGGTCGAAAATTTAGGAAAGTGTGAAAATTGTATACCAAGCCACCTAAGTCCAGAAGACACGAGTCAGTCGAGATGCTATGCAGGCCGATGCCAAGTCAAATTTGAGCCGCGACTGGGGGAGATCATGCGTAGGGCACGTGTGAGCTAAGGGAGACGCGGGTTGTCATTGGGTCGAGGCACGGGTGCATGGGTCGTTGAGCTGGGTTGAAACAAAGCGAACTAGTTAGTTGGGCTAGGCCAAAACGAGTGTTGTGAACAGTTAGGCCTACACCTTAAGCTGACGCAATAAACGTTTTTGTGGGCTGTACTCAGGTCCAAATATTTGGCTTGACGACTCATCTCTGATAAGAATCATGGTGTCCCAAATGTTCCAACTGGACCTATTACACGTACAAGGCCAAGAAGATTCAACAAGCATTCATTCTTCATCTACAAAATTGGATAGACTCGGTTCAACCATCATTTCATGTGTTACAAGCCGATTTAATTGAGGAATGACCATTTGGAGCTTCAGAAGTAAATATTTGCTCGGTTGAAGTAGCGGATGAAGTTGCAAGCATAATTTCATGAGTTGTTAGAAAACTTTATTTATAATTTTTAATTTCATAAAGTTTGTAATGATCAAATTGACTTCGTCTTTTGTGGAGATTGAAGGAGATCGGAATTAAATCACGACCGCTAATTTCTTTTGTGCGGAGGCTATAAATACCTACAAATTATTAGGTAAAAATCAAATTTGTGAGGAATGAAATTGATCTCTCAAGTTGAGACTTTCCCCCTTAGACATTCGAGCATCATCGCCGTTTCTAAGTTTCAAGCAATTATTGTGGTAAATTGCATCTGGGTCATTCAATCAAATCTTTATCAAGTTCGATGGTGGAGTGACTCAATTTAGAACAAGATTTCAAATCTTGCTTCTAGATAAGAAGTAATCTAATCCTAACCTTATCTCTTGGTTGATTCTTTGCTCGAGTAGTACTAAGAATGAGGGCTTCAATTTTCTTCTTTTTTGGCGACATTTTCTCCGTCGATTCCTCTACCCACGACGACTGCAATACTCCCTGTGAGGTACTATATCCACCAAGACGTCGAAGTGAGGAATGAAAGGATAACGTCGTTGTCATAATTTTCCGTCGATGGAATTTCCTTTTTTTTTTCTCAGTTTCTCTCTCTCTATTCCATTTTCTCTAGGTGTGTCTGTGTTGCAAAATGAATGTGGAACGGATGGGATGGATTAGAGCGTGCTACTAGGGGATTTATGGGGGCGTGGAGCAGTTTAATTCTACGGCTTCAATGCCTCGCTAGAAATCTCGCAATTTTTAGCGAGGTTTCGAATAAAATGCATTAAAAGCTTTAAGATGTTGTCCCTACTATTGGGGTCAGAGAATGCAAATACATGAAACATGAACGAGACCTATCATTTAAAACTGTCTTTTTTTAGACAGCTCTCCCGTCAAGACAAATTGGATGTGTATTTACTTCTCTACACATAACCCACACGTGCAAGCATGAGCCATCAAGTGGGCTTGCACACCCCTACGACCTGCTGCGGTCTAGCGTCTCTGGTGCTGTAGTCAACCGTCGTAGAATCATGATAAACATGATGATCATTTCCATTTCATAGTGTACGCGTCCGTACTCATCATAAGGGGAAGTATCCCAATGCACGTGAACATACAATTATGTATGAGGTCTCAACATTTTTCAACCTCCATTCCTTTCTCACATATTATACTCGGTAATATGCATACATAAAATCTTACAAAATCATTTCATTCCATAACATAACCTTTAAATCATAGCTTAGGGATTATGCATCGTAAATCTTCTTATCTCGAAACATATCATGGCCTAACACAATCATATCATAGTATATCATAGCATAATATGACATTTCATTTATACTCTAATGTTACTTGGCATATCTTAGCATATCATATAGTAAAACATATCACACATATGACACGTGTAGGGCCACTGGACACGTGACATCATACAAATAAATGTGTATGTGTGTATATATGTATCTCGATCCAAATAAATCTATATCTCAACCCAAATCGTACGGGTTGGGTTAGATCATATTTTTTTTAAAAACTCTTATTATAAAGTGAGGCATATCAATAGAGTTACCCATATACGACACAACTTTATTATTATGCTATATCTGTCTGTATGTCAAAATAACTTTGAAATTTTTCATATAATAAATAATATCAACTTACAAATAAAATAATTAAAATTATTATTAAAAATTAAACAATTAATTACAAATAATTGTCAATATAATTAATATATTAAATAGAATTTTAATTTTTATGAATTAATTAAATCTCCTATAATATGTATGAACACACAATACATTGGATTTTAGGGCTTTGTACGATCGTTCCTTTCCATCTTCGCGAATCCGAAAATGTCAGAATTGCCAGACGAGCTATGGAGACAAATTCTGGAAATTGGTGTTAAGAGCTGTGATTTCACTTACAGAGATCTCTGTTGCATCTCCATCTCTTCTCGCCGACTTCGCCGCCTCTCCGACGACGAATGTCTATGGTCTCACCTTCTCTCCTCCGATTACCCTTCCTCATCTTCTTCTTTTTCATCCTCCGACGCCTCTTCGAAGTTCCTTTACAAACTCAGGTACACGGAACAATTTGTGAACTGCACCATATCTCTGATTTTTTTTTTTTTTTTTTTTTTTTTTTTTTTTTTTTTTTTTTTTTTTTTTTTTT